>NC_056048.1:18228965-18528965 GCF_004379255.2 Salvia splendens
AGGAAGCTACTGAATGCAAAGAAAGAGTATGACCATTCAAGGGAAGGATACAACCGAGAGCGGGCTGCTGTTGTCTCGTCTACTGATCAGGAAAATAAACTGGAGCAGAAAATGGACTTGAAGATGGATGAGCTGAAGAAGTCACTTCTGAGTGCGATCGAGAAAAGCACCCCACCACCTCCCCCAGCTGGGAATTACAAAGGTGCAGAACAGGGAAATCAAGGACCGAACTATGAACAGCCTAGTGACTACGTGAATATGGAACAGGTCAATGCTGCGGGGTACTTCAATAACAGTGGGCATTGGATTCAGGGTAGACAACGGGATGCACCATGGAGGGATCATCCAAACTTTCGATGGGGAGACGGGGGCCAAAATCAGAACCAAGGACAGAACCAGTATAACCCCAATCCAAACCAAAACCCTAACCGTGGACTAGCAAACCCAGACTACCAGCCCAACTGGTCAGGAAGAAACCAACAAACCCAAAATCAAAATCTACAAAGCCAAAACCCGAATCCTGTTTATGTACCACCCCACCAGAGAAACTTCCACAGTTTCCAAAATCAGCCAAATCATGCACCCCAACACCATCAGAACCAAAATCAGTTTCAAGCCCAGCACCAGAATCAATATCCTCAAGATCAGTACGTCCCTCCTGCCCAGTATAACCAATACCCGCCTAATCAAGGCCAGCAAAACTTCCAGAACTATCAACACCAAGGGCCGAATCATTTCCAAAATCCGAACAGGCCAAGGAGGTCCGTTGAGGACATGATGGGTGAAATGCTAGCGTCACAACAGAGCATCAAAGGAGACTTGCAATCCCATAACGAGGTCGTGCAGGGGATGCAAAATGCCCAGAAAGAACATAAGGCGAACATGGATATGATGAATAGGCAGTTAGCCCAACTGGCCAGTTCGGTGGGGGATTTGAAGGGAAATGCAGGTAAACTCCCATCTACAGTCCAAATGCCCGACAAGGCAAATGTGAGTAAGGTTACGTTGCGGACCGGAACTACTTATGACGCGCCTCAATCCAAATGACCTAGTGGAGGATCTAACGGAACGAAGATAGGAGGCGATACCGTTTCAGCGGAAGAACTAGGGAGGCCTATGCCTCAGATGCAGGATCCATTCTTCTTGGATGCTACACCAATTGTAGGAGATGAACCCGAAACCCTACTGACCAGGAAGGAACCTCATCGAGAGGAAGAGCCCAGAATGGAAGCCCAGACTCAGGAACTACCCCGGAAAGACTCCAAGAAGGTTGCTAAGGGACAAGTAGATGAGAAAAAGGGGAGAAACCATTCCCATTCCGATTTGTTACAAAGAGGAAGAAAGAGAACCCGGTTGACTATTTGTCGATTTTTGGGAAGTTGGATGTCACCATACCATTTCTCCAAGCCGTGAAACTACCCCCTCTTAGGAAATTCATAAAGGACTTCATAGCCGGGAGAGCCCAGAAAGATGGCAAGATTATGGTGGAAGGGATAGCGTCAGCAATAGTGCAAGAGACGTTACCACCCAAGAGAGCCGACCCAGGTATGTTTACCTTACCAATAACTGTTGGAGATGTGAAGGTCGAACATGCAATGTGTGATTTGGGGGCGTCTATAAATGTCATGCCATTGTCTATCTATAACCGGTTGAAGGGAGTGAGGCTGTCAAGTACTAGAGTATTGATCCAACTGGCTGATAGGTCGTGCATAAGTCCGGAGGGAGTTTTAGAGAATGTATTAGTTAGAGTGCATGATTTTACATACCCTGCTGATTTTTATGTGATCAAAATGAGTGAGCATGAAGCGAGGGAGTCTAGTGGAGTCTTGTTAGGAAGACCATTTTTTAGAACGGCCAAGACGATCGTGGATATGGCTGAGGGGACTATTTGCATTGATTTTCATGGGGAGAAGTTTACCTTTGATATAAATGATGCCATGAAGAAACCTATTGATTCTGAAAATCTATGCTATGTTGATGTGATTGACCCTTTAGTCCAAGATTTTCTTGAGACCGAACTATTGCAGGAGAGACTCCAGGCTTTAGATGTTTATGAACAGGCTGACGCAGAAGCTGCTGCATGGTGTGATCTGATCAGTAGCCAGGGGTTGACCGATGAAGAAATTGAAGGAGCAATCAAGGATTTTTGTCAAAAGTCGGAGTTCATAGGAGCCGCAGGGGCTCAGCTACCAGTCAGTATAGAAGAACCATAAAAAGGAGATTTAGAAAAAGGGGAAGAGTCCGAGAAAAACCCCCTAACCGAAGACACACTTCCACCCCAAGTTGAGCTGAAGAAGTTACCCTCGAATTTGAAGTATGCCTTCCTCGGAGGTGAGAACTCCTATCCAGTGATCATCAGCAGCAGCCTTACGAAGGAACAAGAAGCTAGGCTACTGACCGTGCTGAGCAAGAACAAGAAGGCGATTGGATGGAGTCTTACAGATTTAGTTGGAATTAGCCCCGACGTCTGCATGCACCATATTAGGCTGGAAGAGGGAGCAAAGGCACATCGAGATGCCCAAAGGAAAGTAAACCCTAACATGCGAGAGGAAATATTGAAGGAAATCTTGAAGTTGTTGTCTCTAGGGATTATCTATTCAGTGGCAGACAGTGAGTGGGTCAGCCCGATCCACATGGTTCCAAAGAAGTCGGGAATCCAAGTCGTCCAAAATGAGAGGAATGAGCTGATTCCAACGAGGCTAGTCACGGGTTGGCGAATGTGCATCGATTACCGCAAGCTGAACAATGCAACAAGGAAGGATCACTTCCCTCTGCCTTTTATCGACCAGATGTTGGAGCGACTCGCTGGGAAGAAGTACTTTTGCTTCTTGGATGGGTACAGCGGATATTTCCAAATCTACGTGAATCCTGAAGACCAGGATAAGACCACCTTCACTTGCCCATTCGGAACTTATGCATACCGGCGCATGCCTTTCGGCCTATGCAACGCTCCAGGTACGTTTCAACGTTGCATGATGAGCATATTTTCTGATTTGATTGAGGATTGCATAGAGATATTCATGGATGACTTTACGGTCTACGGAGACTCGTTCGATTCTTGCCTTCATCATTTGGATATAGATCTTGAGAGATGTCAAGCGAAGAGTTTGGTTTTGAACTTTGAGAAGTGCCATTTTATGGTCACCGAAGGGATTGTTCTGGGACACGTGGTCTCGGAAAGGGGAATCCAGGTCGATCGAGCAAAGGTGGACGTTATATCTAAATTACCGTTCCCTACTGATCAGAAGGGGATTAGGGGTTTTCTGGGGCATGCCGGATTTTATCGACGATTTATTAAGGATTTCTCCAAAATCGCCCAACCCCTTACCAGGCTACTTCAAAATGACGTGGAGTTCGTTTTTGATGAGCAATGCAAGGCTGCTTTCAATCTTCTCAAGGAAAAGCTGATATCCGCACCTATCATACGGGCTCCTGACTGGGACCATCCTTTCGAAGTAATGTGCGACGCCAGCGACTTTGCGGTAGGGGCCGTGCTGGGTCAGAAGATCGATGGGAAGAGGTACGTAATTTTTTATGCGTCCAAGACTTTGAATCAAGCCCAGCGGAATTACGATACCACTGAAAAGGAGATGCTGGCAGTGGTGTATTCTTTCGAGAAGTTCTGGCCATATTTGTTGGGATCCAAGGTCATAGTATATACTGACCATGCAGCCATTAAGTATCTGATTGCCAAGAAGGAATCCAAACCACGCTTGATCCGATGGGTACTCTTGTTACAAGAATTTGATTGGGAGGTGGAAGATAAGAGAGGAGTCGAGAACAAGGTGGCAGACCATTTGAGCAGAATAATGCAAGATGGAAACAGTGACGAAGTGCATGATAAGTTTCCAGAGGAACATTTATGTGAGGTGATTTTTGCGCCCAGGAAAATTGATTGGGAAGAAGTGTACAAACTTACTGGTCAGAATGATACAGCAAAAGGAAAGGAGAAGGTAGGGCAGGAGCCATGGTATGCGGACCTGGCCAACTACCTAGTAACTGGAGAACTTCCAGAAGCACCAAGTGTTACCAAGGCACAAAGAATGAAGATCAAGAGTGAAGCAAAATACTACTTTTGGGACGACCCCTACCTATGGAGGGTAGGATCCGATCAAGTGATAAGAAGGTGCATTCCTGACTGGGAGCAGCGGGATGTTCTAACCCACTGCCATTCGTTAGCATGTGGAGGACATTTCGGATCCAAGAAGACGGCAAGGAAGATTATGGATAGCGGCTTTTATTGGCCAACACTCAACAAAGATGCGTACGAGTTCTGCAGAAGTTGCGAGCGTTGCCAACTGACCGGTGGAATATCTGCCCGGGACGAAATGCCGCAGGTACCCATAATAGTTTGCGAGCTATTCGACATATGGGGAATGGATTTCATGGGGCCTTTTCCTTCGTCCTATGGCAATCTGTATATCCTAGTCGCGGTAGATTATGTCTCCAAATGGGTAGAAGCCAAGGCCACAAGTACGTGTGAAGCAAAGGAGGTGGCCAAGTTCTTAAAAAGTCATATCTTCAGCCGGTTCGGAGTTCCAAGGGCGATCATATCAGATCAAGGTACACACTTCTGTAATCGCACAATTGAAGCCTTAATGAAGAAATACGGTGTGCACCATAGACTTTCCAGCCCGTACCATCCGCAAGCCAATGGTCAAGCGGAGATCTCTAACCGTGAGATAAAGAAGATTTTGGAGAAGACTGTGAACACTTCGAGGAAAGACTGGAGTGTGAGGTTAGAGGATGCTCTCTGGGCGTATCGAACAGCCTACAAAACCCCCATAGGCATGTCCCCTTACCGGATCGTTTTTGGGAAGATGTGCCATTTACCGGTTGGGATCGAGCATCGAGCATACTGGGCAGTACAGAAAGTGAATATGGATGCTACAGCCTGCGAAGAGGAAAGGAAGCTGCAGCTGCAGGAGCTTGAGGAACTTAGATTGGAGTCATTCGACTCAGCCATGTGGTACAAGGAGCGAACCAAACTGTGGCATGATCGAAATCTGAGAACTAAGGAGCTCCACGTTGGCCAGAAAGTACTACTCTTCCAGTCAAGATTGAAGCTTATGCCAGGGAAACTCAAGTCCAAATGGACAGGACCTTACATCATAACTGCACTCAGATCCAATGGAGCAGTAGAAATTTCAGGGAGTTTTCCTAACTCGGAACCTTTCATAGTAAATGGACATACGTTGAAAATATTCAGGGAGAATAGCGAAGTGGGTGTAGTGGATGAAATTCCACTACAAACACTTACATCGGTTTCATACTGATCAGTAAGATAGGAATTTGGAATTCCACATGGCTAGTTCCATTTTGATAATTTTCTGCGTATACTGGCCAAGTAGGATTCCAAATTACCCAAGAAAGGTGTAAATATTGTAAATACGTAATTAGTCTTTGCATGTCAGATAATTTCTAAGAAAATCCAAAAATATTTTCGGGCCTTAAATTTAATTTGGAGTACACATTGACCAAGAGACTACCTATTTGGTGCTATTTCAATTCTAATTTAAGAGCCCATTTGAATTATTTCCCTTATTAGGCAAGTAATGGTAGGTTTCGAGAAAAGACGAAATTTTGAATTACTTATGCAGCTTTTGCAGGGTGGCAGCGGCTGGAGTGGCGTGGAGCAGAGAGAGTAGACGCGATAGCCAATCAGGGGCCAGCATTCCTAACCGCCTTCCGTCCAAGTGTCGCAACCGGCAACTCCCTATAGCCGGTTGTAACCACCTGCAACTGCTATCTCTCGCCTAAATTAAACGACCGTCCCAAACTTTATCCCTCACAAACCCTCATTTTCAAATTCCCTTTTTCAAGAGATATTATCACATACTCTCTCAAGAAAGCGTAAATCACAAACCCTCATTTTCTTCCATTTTCTCCCAGATATCAAGACCAAATTCCACTCTTTACAAGCCCTAATTTTCAGCCATGGGGAAGAAAGCATTTGCTACCAAAATCAAACCGCCCTCAAAGAAAGCCAGTGAGGAAGGAAACCTTGAAATACCACCACCACTAAACCCACAACGTCCCGCGCCAACACAACAAGCCCCGCCGATGGTCTCTCTGGATGCAATGGCGGAGTTTCTCCGATTGCAGGATCCGAATAGGAATTGGGCAGCGGAGTTAGAGTATTTTAACCAAGGTAGAGGGCAAGGGAGCGGAGCCGGAGCAACTCATGCGGCAACCATGCCAGTAACCACTACGCAACCCTTGACCCCTATTTCAACTACATTGCCGATTCCGTCGATGATTCCCCAAGAAAGCAACCCCCCAACTGAAGCCGAAATGACAGAGACGGAAGGAATTTTTCCGACGACCCAGGAAGCCAAACTTGAGGATCTCGAGGCCATTGTGGCTTATTATGCCTCTGATGAAGAAGAAAGAGTGGAAAGGCTGAGAAGGGAGCAACAAGACCAGGAAGGGGGAGAAGGAATTGAGGAGACGCCAGAAGTGGAAGCGGTTCGCCAAGAAGTAATTAGGGAGGAGATCGACCTGAATAAGTCGGCCCAAAAGCGCGGCCTCATGACGGAAACGGAGTTTGAATCAATAGTGGAAGAGGTGAATCGCAGGGAAGATACTGCTCTAATGGCTGAGGGTCTAGACCTCGCATCGAGGGCAGTAGGAGAGGATGAACAAGCTTTTACAGAACCCATACCGAAGGATAAGGCATCCCAGTCAGTAGGGGAAGAGGAGAGGGAAGAACAGAGTGAAGAGAAAGGGCCAGAGCCAGTTGATACCCAAGTGGAAGCAGGGGATGATCGAATGCAAGTAGATGAGGAGAGACCAACCGTAGACACTCAAGTACCGGAAGCTGTGGCGCCTCCCGTCTTAAAACCCCACCCAGTGAAGCGGCAATTGGTTCTGAAGATGCGGGTATCTCAGCGATGCCTGGGTAAAAGAGCAACCAGCAAGGCCAAGACAAGCACGGCTGAGAACCCAGTAGAGATCGAGAGCGAGGAAGAACAAGCCACTCCAACGAAGGCAGGGGGTGAACCTGCACAGCCTACTGCTCAGGAGGAAGAAGCACAATATCAGCGAGCCAGAAAGAGGAAAGGGAAGGCTCCAATCCAGAAGAAAGCAGTAACAAAGAGGTCCAGGGCAGCAAACACAGGAATTGTGATTACCGAAGCTTCTCAGAGGATCCCATCGAGCCGGCAAGAGCAGAGTGATAGTGAGTATGAGATTAGTGAGGAGTCTGCATCGGATAGTGATGAGTCCGTTGAAGAGGAGGAATATGGGGAACAGTCGCTCCCAGGTGATCACCGAGAGCTTGTCCACCCACCAGTGGAGAGGCTCCGATATAGAAGATGGACCATGGATTTCACAAATGAGATCGCCGAGGAGATGAAACTCTTCGAGAAGCAGAAACTGAAGGATACCTTCGAGAGTCTGGACGATGGCAGCAAGGAAATTAAGTGCGGCAAGGTAATACACTACCCTTCTCTGGATGAACTAGGTGTTCGTGACCAATTCCTTGCTTATATAAATGCTTTGGGTTTTGAGTGGCTACTGCAAAATGGGGATCCACGTATCAGTGTGAGATTAGCGAAGGAGTTCTTCACTACCTTTCCGTTTAAGGTGACAACGGACCTGGATGAAGTGTCCATTAGTTTTAGATTGTTTGCGGCAGAGTTTAGTATGAACTTGATAGAGTGGACATGTCGGATGGGCATGTGTACATTGGAAGAAGCGATCAGTTCTGAATGGAGAGACAGGGAGAGGGGTATCCCTCGTAGGCACGTGGATTTTGATCAACAGGAGGCCTGGGCTGAACTTACTCACCCCGGCGCTGGAGAATTCGCGTCCACTGTTTCCCGTTCCATCCATTTCAATGATCCAGTTCTGCGACTAATACAGCTCCACCTTGATGCCAACCTGCTGGGCCAATCTAACTCAGCCGTCCGCACTTCAATGACGGAGGTGTATCTCCTTTGGTGCGCAAGACAGGGACGCAAGCTGCATCTTGGATTTTGGATGGCATATCAGTGCCACTTGATCGCTACGCACCCTGCCAGAAACCTCACTCTTTGCCACATTTTGGGAGCTTTCGTAGGCAACAACCTCATTATCACTGAGGCTGAAGACTTGTCTCCGCTGCCCATGGTGCGGCCACCGGGATTATTCGACATACCTTACTTCGTTAGGACAAATGCGGTCTACATGAGGGTGGGACGACCGCAATTTTATGCAATGGGTGAGGAAGCCAAGGCAGGAGGAAGAGTCGCGTTATTGGAAAGGACGGTTACTGAATTGGCGGAGGAGAACAGACAAATGAGGGCAGAAATGATCCGATTGGCATCAGTAGTGGAACGGGTGTTGAAGGAATCTGCGGAGCAGTGGATACTGACCTAGAGGCAAGCGTCTATGGAAGTGATCGTGACTAATTTAGGAGAGGAGAACCACAAGATACAGACGGAGATGAATAGGATGTTGTCCATGATCGACAATATCCTAGAGGAGGTGAGCCACCAGAGGGCGGCTGAAGCTATGAGAGTAAGGGGCAGTGTAGCCCAGGATACCGGACCAAGCGGCCATGCTGGCCAGGATGTTGAACCACAAGTCACAGAGACCGTAGTGAAGGAGCAAGAGGAAGAGAAAGCCGAGGTGCCGGCAACTGCCGAGGAGCCGGCAAAGGATGATGAGAACCAAGCTGGAATGGAGACAGACCAACCGGAGGACCAACCGATAGAACGACCTGCACCACCTGCCCCACGAAGGAGCAGGAGACTCCGATAGACCCCCCCCCTACTGACCAAGTTAGTTTTTCTTTTTAAGTTTCAGTTTTTCTTTTAACTTTTCGTATTGTTGTTATGAGTTGGTTTTTGTTTAGGTAGTATAATTTGTGTTTGCGCGCAAACCCCACTTCATAACACTTAGCCTATTCCATAGTCTAAGTGTGAGAAGTTAAGGGTTTGTTTCTTTGGAGCATGTTTTCTTTGTTTTGTTTGTTTTGTTTTCTATGTCGCATGCATGTTAGCTCACACTTAGCCCATTGCATGGTCTAAGTGTGAGGAGTTTGTATATATGTGTTTGTGGTTATGTTTTGTTGATCTCTGTATAGGTGATAAAACCACTCTCACTTAGCCTATTCCATAGTCTAAGTGTGAGAAGTTTTTGTTTTAGTTTTGCTATTTGTTGTCTGTGTGCCATCGTACTGGCCATTACCTTTTCCACTTCACAGCCTTATCTGAGGGCAGACACTTGTGAAGTGAGAGGGGGGACGCAATGGCCAGTAGGATGTATGTATATATGTGTAGTCTTTGTGTTTGTGCTTTTGTTTTGTTTTGTTAGGTCTAGTTTTATGTTGTGTGTGATTGGGCTTAAAACTCAACCGTCTTGAGCTGAAGGTGAGGGGAATTGAGGGAGATAGGACATGCTGGAAAACCTAAACCATCCCCGTTAGTACCTCCTAGTCAGGATAGATGAGGTGAGTATGAGAGAAAAGCCCATACTTAGAGCCAAACACGAAAGCCCTCTAAAAATGTGAGTTATAAGCCTTAAAGTGGAACCACTTTCCACATATATTGGAAAGAAAAGAGAGGCTGCCACAATTCGCCTAGGGTGAAGTGATCACGGGTAGCAAATACTGAAGGCAGTAGGAACCCCCCCCCCCCCCCGTTTTAAAAAAAAAAAAAAAAAAAAAAAAAAAAAAAAAAAAACCGCCTTTAGAACCCTTTCTTCTTAACCTTTTATATACCCAGATAAACACCCCAGCCGACTGGGACTGTGTAAGGCATGAAACAAATGGAGCTTACTGGCCAGGAAGAAGTGCGGAAAAGCAGAAACCAGCTAGGCAAAAAAGTTAGAAGAAAATCGACCAGGGAGTCATTCCCAGTCCAAAAAAGAGAAGAAGGAATAAGGGTGGCGAAGCCACGAAGGAACGAAAAAAAAAAAAAAAAAAGAGGGAACCGAGAAAATGAAGAAAATGGTCAGAAAGATTTGACCACAAAAAAGAGATGAATGAAGGAATAAGGGTGGCGAAGCCACAAGATGCTACTGACCAGTGGAGACCAAAGCCAGAAGCGCCAACTAAAGAAAGCAACTGATCAGAAGCCTAATATACACAGTCCCCCCCCCCCCCCCCGCATAAATAAAAATAGAAATTTTGAACCTTAGAGCCTTAGGAACATCCACCGAAAACATTACAAGCCAACAAACCCGTTACAAGCCTATAAGTCCTTCAGTAGACGCTCGTGGAATCTAAGTCCGAAGCAATTGTGGTGAGCATAATGAGAGAATGCAGTCCTAACATTCCTGGTGAGGTATGAGTGACTGAGCGAACCTAGTGTTGGGCCGAGAGTGTGGGCGATCTTGACAAACAGATATACTGACTGGAAGAGAAAAGGGGGGTGGCAGAAGTTCAAGGCTGTCTAAGGCCGGATTGCACCTGATCCAGAGGGGAGGGATGGTTGAAAATATAGCCCGATCTATGTGTTTTCAGTCTTTTATGTGTTTATGTTTCTCTGTGTTTGTTTGTGTTTTTCTTTGCGTCATAGTTTAGAGTCTAAGTTAGGTAGAGTCGGTCAGGGGAGTAACCAGGCTAGAATTCGACTTATTCTTTTCTTTGTTTGTTCTTCACGGTTGAGGACAAGCCTGTGGTAAGTGTGAGCAGTTTGATAAGTCGTATTCTAGGCCTTGGTTACGGGTCAGTATGATGTGCTTAATTGATTATATTTGCAAAACAGTTGTTTAAAGTGTGCAGGTTAAGCATTCTAGCCAGTAGGGAAGTTTCGGAATGTTCAGGTGAAGGAGGCGCCAGCATGATCTCATACTGATCAGTATTCGTGCTAAAACGGCTTGAGATGGAGAAGACGGATAGCTGGGACGGATTACCCACAATTAAGGGCAAAGAAGTCAAATTGCAACGAGGATTTACCCTAAAATCAAGGGTAGCCTCCCTATAAAAGGAAGCCAAATTGGAGAGAGAGATATACACATTCACTCATTCACCACCATCTTTAGGTAGAAAGTTTTCTCGGTAGTTTCAGTCTTTCAGCCGTGTCCCGCTTCTTGCCTCACCGTAGCCATGATCACTTGACGTTCAGATGTTCCCAGAATTCCAGTCATCGTCCATTCCAGCCAGCAAGATCGTAGTTTAGAGTCTCATCGCCCGGAGTGGCAAAACACTTTTACATTGCTTTCGTAGTTTTAAATTTCTCGCTTTCCTTACGTTGGATCTTGTTTGCCTTTGGATATTTTCTGCTTTTGAAGTACTTTGTTGAAGATCCGAACGTGTTTATGCTATGAAGTTGATTTCCGTTTCGTTTATTGTGGTGTTTCTTTATTCCCTTGCCTAGTTAGCTTAGATCTAAAGTTTCTCGGTGTTTAAAGTGCTGAATCTCTCAATTCCGTTTACGTAACAAATTTCTTTAGGATAGATAAACAAGTACTGTTTGATCGGAAAGTAGATCGTTGCATGCAAAGCTTAGTTTTAATTTCTGAATCGTTCTTTCATGTTGACCAGTATGCAGAAGTCCAGTTTCAGTGTTTGATTTCAGATTTGATTTCTTAGTTTTGGATCTGTGTTTGTGAGTTGTTAATCTGAGTTTTCCGTGTTGAATCTGGAATTGTTATCTGAATTTTGGAAGTGTTTGTTGAAGAAGATGATGTCTATTTCAATTGGAGGGGACCACTTACTTTTCGAGATGCTTTTGCTTTTGTCCTTCACTTTTAGTTAAGCCCTGTCAGCCTAGTCATCAAACTTCCACTACACTCTGAATATTCTGTTTAGCCCAAAATAGAAACTCGTACCTTCCAAATATTTTCAGTTACAAAATTGTCTCCCCATTCCACGTACACAGTTACATTCCAAATGTTTTCCTTACCGTCTGACTAGTAGAACACCTCCTTTAAGTTCCAGCCTAGGTAGAAACTCAACCCAAGCGTGGTAGCTAACCAAATCTTCCAATTGTCACCGCGGTAGTTTAAGAACGCACCATCTCTGTGGGATTCGACCCTTACCACCACTATACTGATCAGTAGAAGTGGGTTGAGGAATCTTTGAAACCAAGGTCTAGGTTAGTTAGGATCTCTATCCTGATCAGTAGGATATATCCTTGCTTGAACGACACCTACGCACCCAGGTCCTTTCAGTAGGCAACGGGATGCACCATGGAGGGATCATCCAAACTTCCGATGGGGTGACGGGAGCCAAAATCAGAACCAAGGTCAGAATCAGTATAACCCTCATCCGAACCAAAACCCTAACCGTGGACCAGCAAACCCAGACTACCAGCCCAACTGGTCAGGAAGAAACCAACATTCCCAAAACCAAAACCCACAAAACCAGAACCCGAACCCTGTCTATGTGCCACCCCACCAGAGAAACTTCCAAAACTTCCAAAATCAGCCAAACCCAGGACCCCAAAACCATCAGAACCAAAATCAATTCCAAGGCCAGCACCAGAATCAATATCCTCAAGATCAGTACACCCCTCCTGCCCAGTATAACCAATACCTGCCTAATCAAGGCCAGCAAAACTCCCAGAACTATCAACAGCAAGGGCCAAGTCATTTCCAAAACTCGAACAGGTCAAGGAGATCCGTTGAGGACATGATGGGTGAAATGCTAGCGTCACAACAGAGCATCAAAGGAGAATTGCAATCCCATAATGAGGTCGTGCAGGGGATGCAAAACGCCCAGAAGGAACATAAGGCGAACATGGATATGATGAATAGGCAGTTAGCTCAACTGGCCAGTTCGGTGGGTGATTTGAAGGGAAATGCAGGGAAACTCCCATCTACAGTCCAAATGCCCGAAAAGGCAAATGTGAGTAAGGTTACGTTGAGGTCAGGAACCACTTATGACGCGCCTCAACCGAAACAACCTGGTGGAGGATCCAAAGGAACGAAGATAGGAGGTGATACCATTTCAGTGGAAGAATTAGGGAGAACTATGCCTCGGATGAAAGACCCATTCTTCTTGGATGATACACCAAGTGTACGAGGTGAACCCGACACCCTACTGACCAGGAAGGAACCTCCTCAAGAGGTAGAGCCCAGAATGGAGGCTCAGACCCAGGAACTACCCAAGAAAAACTCCAAGAAGGTTGCTGAGGAACCAGTAGAGGAGAAAAAAGGGGAGAAATCATTCCCATTCCGATTTGTTACAAAGAGGAAGAAAGAGAACCCGGTTGACTACTTGTCGATTTTTGGGAAGTTGGATGTCACCATACCATTCCTCCAAGCCGTGAAGCTACCCCCTCTTGGGAAATTCATAAAGGACTTCATAGCCGGGAGAGCCCAGAAGGATGGCAAGATTATGGTGGAAGGGATAGCGTCAGCAATAGTGCAAGAGAAGTTGCCACCCAAGAGAGCCGATCCAGGTATGTTCACTCTGCCTATAGATATAGGAGATGTGAAGGTCAAACATGCAATGTGTGATTTGGGGGCATCCATAAATGTCATGCCATTGGCTATCTATAACCGATTGAAGGGAGTTAGATTGTCGAATACTAGGGTGTTGATCCAACTGGCTGATAGGTCGTGCATAAGTCCTGAAGGAGTTTTAGAAAACGTGTTAGTAAGAGTGCATGATTTTACCTATCCTGCTGATTTTTATGTGATCAAAATGAGTGAGCATGAAGCTAGGGAATCTAGTGGAGTGTTGTTAGGAAGGCCATTTTTGAGAACGGCTAAGACAATAGTGGACATGGCCGAGGGGACAATTTGCATTGATTTTCATGGAGAGAAATTCACTTTTGATATCAATGAAGCCATGAAGAAACCGATTGATTCTGAAAATTTGTGTTATGTTGATGTGATTGACCCCCTTGTCCAAGATTTTCTTGAGACCGAACTATTGCAGGAGAAACTCCAAGCGTTAGATGTTTATGAGCAGGCTGACGTCGAAGCTGCTGCATGGTGCCATCTGATCAGTAGCCAAGGGTTAACTGATGAGGAAATAGAAGCAGCAATCAAGGAATTCTGTCAGAAATCGGAGTTCATTGGAGCCGCAGGGGTTCAGCTACCAGCCAGTATAGAAGAACCATCGGAGGGAGATTTAGAAAAAGAAGGAGAGATTGAGAAAAACCCTCTACCCGAAGACACACTTTCACCTCAAGTTGAGCTGAAGAAGTTACCACCAAATTTGAAGTATGCCTTCCTCGGAGAGGAGAAATCATATCCAGTGATCATCAGTAGCAGCCTTACGAAGGAACAAGAGGCTAGGCTACTGACCGTGCTGAGCAAGAACAAGAAGGTGATTGGTTGGAGTCTTACAGATTTAGTGGGAATTAGCCCCGATGTCTGCATGCACCACATTAGGTTGGAGGAAGGAGCGAAGGCACATCGAGATGCTCAAAGGAAGGTAAACCCTAACATGCGAGAAGAGATATTGAAGTAGATCTTGAAGTTGTTGTCGCTAGGGATTATCTATTCAGTACCGGATAGTGAGTGGGTCAGCCCGATCCACATGGTCCCAAAGAAGTCGGGCATCCAAGTAGTTCAGAATGAGAGGAATGAACTGATCCCAACGAGGCTAGTCACGGGTTGGCGAATGTGCATCGATTACCGTAAGCTGAACAATGCGACCAGGAAGGACCATTTTCCCCTACCGTTCATCGACCAAATGTTGGAGAGATTAGCTGGGAAGAAGTTTTTCTGCTTTCCAGATGGGTACAGCGGGTATTTCCAAATTTACGTAGATCCTGAGGACCAGGACAAGACCACTTTCACTTACCCGTTTGGAACCTATGCATACCGTCGCATGCCTTTCGGCATGTGCAACGCTCCAGGTACGTTTCAACGATGTATGATGAGCATATTTTCCGATTTGATTGAGGATTGCATAGAGATATTCATGGACGATTTCACGGTTTATGGAGACTCGTTCGACTCTTGCCTTCACCATTTGGATATAGTTTTGGAAAGATGTCAAGCAAAGAGTTTGGTTTTGAACTTTGAAAAGTGCCATTTTATGGTCGCCGAAGGGATAGTTTTAGGACACGTGGTCTCAGAAAGAGGTATCCAAGTGGATCGAGCCAAGGTAGATATTATATCCAAATTACCATACCCTACTGATCAGAAGGGAATAAGGGGTTTTCTAGGGCACGCCGGATTTTATCGAAGATTTATCAAGGATTTCTCCAAGATCGCCCAGCCCCTTACTAGATTACTTCAGAATGACGTGGAATTCATCTTTGATGAGCAATGCAAGGCTGCTTTCAACCTTCTCAAGGAAAAGTTGATATCCGCACCTATCATAAGGGCTCCTGACTGGAACCATCCTTTCGAAGTAATGTGCGACGCCAGCGATTTTGCGGTAGGAGCCGTGCTGGGTCAGAAGATCGATGGGAAGAGGTACGTAATTTTTTATGCGTCCAAGACTTTAAATCAAGCCCAGCGGAATTACGATACCACTGAAAAGGAGATGCTGGCAGTGGTGTATTCTTTCGAGAAGTTCAGGCCATATTTGTTGGGATCCAAAGTCATAGTGTATACTGACCATGCGGCGATTAAGTATCTGATTGCCAAGAAGGAATCCAAACCACGCTTGATCCGATGGAAACGGTGACGAAGTGCACGATAAATTTCCAGAGGAACATTTGTGTAAGGTGATTTTTGCGCCTAGAAGAATTGATTGGGAAGAAGTGTTCAAGCTTACTGGTCAGAATACAGTAAAAGGAAAAGAGAAGGTAGGGCAGGAACCATGGTATGCGGACCTGGCCAACTACCTAGTGACTGGAGAGCTTCCAGAAGTGCCGAGTGTTACCAAGGCCCAAAGGATGAAGATCAAGAGTGAAGCGAAATACTACTTTTGGGACGACCCCTATTTGTGGAGGGTAGGGTCCGATCAAGTGATAAGGAGGTGCATTCCTGACTAGGAGCAGCGGGATGTTTTAACCCACTGCTATTCATTAGCATGCGGAGGACATTTCGGGTCCAAGAAGACGGCAAGGAAGATTTTGGATAGCGGCTTTTATTGGCCAACCCTCAACAAAGATGCGTACGAGTTTTGCAGAAGTTGTGAGCGTTGCCAACGGACCGGTGGAATATCTGCCCGGGATGAAATGCCACAGGTACCCGTAATAGTTTGCGAGCTATTCGACATATGGGGAATGGATTTCATGGGGCCTTTTCCTTCATCCTATGGGAATCTGTATATCCTAGTTGCTGTAGACTACGTCTCCAAATGGGTAGAAGCCAAGGCCACAGGCACGTGTGAAGCCAAGGAAGTGGCCAAGTTCTTAAAGAGTCATATCTTCAGCCGATTTGGTGTACCCAGGGCGATCATATCCGATCAAGGTACACACTTCTGTAATCGCACAATTGAAGCCTTGATGAAGAAATACGGTGTGCACCATAGACTATCCAGCCCTTACCATCCGCAAGCAAATGGTCAAGCAGAAATCTCTAACCGCGAGATAAAGAAAATTTTGGAGAAGACGGTGAACAATTCTAGGAAGGATTGGAGTGTAAGGTTAGAGGATGCTCTCTGGGCGTATCGAACAGCCTACAAGACCCCCATAGGCATGTCCCCTTACCGGATTGTTTTTGGAAAGATGTGCCATTTACCAGTTGGAATCGAGCATCGAGCATACTGGGCAGTACAGAAAGTGAATATGGATGCTACAGCCTGTGAAGAGGAAAGGAAGCTGCAACTGCAGGAGCTTGAGGAACTTAGATTGGAGTCATTCGACTCCGCCATGTGGTACAAAGAACGAACTAAATTATGGCATGATCGAAATCTGAGAACTAAGGAGCTCCATGTTGGCCAGAAAGTACTACTCTTCCAGTCAAAATTGAAGCTTATGCCAGGGAAACTCAAGTCCAAGTGGACAGGACCTTACATCATAACTGCACTCCGATCTAATGGGGCAGTAGAAATTTCAGGGAGTTTCTCTAACTCTGAACCTTTCATAGTAAATGGGCATAGGTTGAAAATATTCAGGGATAATAGCGAGGTGGGTGTGGTGGATGAAATTCCACTACAGCCACTTACATCGGTTTCATACTGATCAGTAAGATAGGAATTTGGAGTTCCGCGCGGCCAGTTTCCCTTTGAAAATAGTTTGCATATACTGGCCAAGTTGAATTCCAAATTGCCTAAGGAAGTTGTAAATATTGTAAATACGTAATTAATCTTTGCACGCTAGATAATTCCTAACAATCTAAAAATATTTTCGGGCCTTAATTTTAATTTGAAGTGCACATTGACCAAGGGATTACTTATCTGGTGCTATTTCAAAATTTTATTTAAGTGCCCATTTGAATTAGTTTCTTTTTTAGGTAAGTATAGGAGAAATTATGGAGAGGACGAAAATTTGAATTAAAGCTTGTGCAGCTTTTGCAGGGTGACAGCAGGAAAAATGGCGCGTGAGCAGAGGGAAAAGACGCGCGGACCAATCAGAGGCCAGAAACCTCAACCGCCCTTCCCGTCTGAAACGTCGCGACCGGCTACCTCTGATAACCGGTTACAACCACCTGGAACTGCATTCTCTCTCCCACATAACCATCCCGCTTTACCTTTTCCCCTCACAAACCCTCATTTTGCAATTACACTCTCTCTCGAAAAATTCCTTTTTCATCTCCGCCGACTCCCAACCCTAATTTCCAGATCGTAATTTCCGCTCATGGGTAAGAAAGCATTCGCCAAGAAAACAAACCCAGCCGCCGAGAAACCCCGGAGGCACGACCACAGCCAACCCCACCAGCACCCGTCGCTCAGCCATCGCCCATGGTTTCCTTGGATGCCATGATGGCATTTCTTCGCCAACAGGACCCAACTAGGGACTGGACGACGGCTCTGACCAGTTTCGGCCAAACGGGGGGCGTCGGAACCACATCCAGCGAAGCTCCGCCTGCGCCGGTCAGTCATGCAGCAGTTTCAGTACCGGATTCGGCAGAACTCGACGCTATCGCCGCACATTACGACTCCGACTCTGAGGAGCGTAAGAAAAAGTCGAGTCAAGGCAAGACAACTCCAGAGGGGAGCGAAGGAACAGAGAAAACGCCCGAAGCGGAGCCAGTATTTCAAGAAGTGAGAAGGCCGGAAATAGATTTGAATGAATCGGCCAGAAAACAAGGCCTCATGACAGACAAAGAATTTGACTTGATTCTGAACAGGGTCAACCGGAAAGAAGAGGACACTGCACCAATGGCTGAGGGTCTAGACCTCGCATTAGGGGCAGTAGGAAACAGGGAGAAAGCCACATCAAGAAACATACCGGAAGGCCGAACTTTCCAGTTGGTAGGAGGGGAAGGAGAAGTACAGAGTAAAGAAAAAGAACCAGTAGACCCCCAAGTGAAAGTCGGGGATGATAGAATACAAGTAAGAGAGGAAGGTACTGCGTCTACGGAAGTCAAGGACACAGGAACAGAGACAGCAGAGCCAGAAGTAGAAGCACCCACCCCAGTGGCACCTCAGGTTGTAAAGCCGATTCCGGTCAGGCGAAAACTGGTGGTGAAAGCAGACCCCAAGGCAGACTCGCCCAAGCCGCAGAGGGTGTCGCAACGTTGTTTGGGTAAGTGGGCCTCCAGCAGGGCAAAACCGAACACGGCGGAGGACCCCATAGAGATCGCAAGCGAGGAAGAGCGAGCCACTCCGAAAAAGGCTGAAGGTGAACCTGTTCATGCTACTGATCAGAAAGACACAGGGGTGTCTCCAGTACAGAACGAACCGGGCACGACAACGGAAGGAATGGCTGGGGAACCGAACCTCACATCAGCGTCAGGAAGGTCTAATGGATCTGAGAAGGACGAGGCCTTACTCCAAGCTGAGGAGGAAGCCAGGTACCAAATAGAAAGGAAAAGGAAAGGAAAAACCGTTGTGAAAAACAAGCCGAGTACCAAAAAAACCGCGTACCGTGAACACAAGCATAGTGATCACTGAGGCTGACCCGAGGACCCCATCAAACCGGCAAACACAGAGTGATAGTGAATATGAGATAAGTGAAGAATCTGAATCCGATAGCGATACGACCATGGAAGATGAGGAGTACAAGGAGCAGCAACTCCCTAACGATCATCGGGAACTTTTGCATCCACCTGCAGAACCACTCCGATATAAGCGTTGGACGGTGAAGCTCACAGATGACGTGGTGGAGGGGATCAAATTTTTTGACTCCAAGGAGCTCCAGTCCATCTATCGCACCAAGAACGCAAAAGGCAAGAAGGTTAAGTGTGAAAAGGTAATTCATCTCCCCTCTTTAGATGAATTGAAGGTTCGGGAATCATTTCTCGCCCTTATGCATGAGTTGGGTTTTGAATGGCTGTTAAGAAATGAGAATTTGAATGTTCCGGTCGATTTGGCCAAAGAATTTTTCGCGACCTTTCGATTCAAGGTCACAACGGATTTGGATGTAGAGCGTATCAGTTTCAGAGTATTTGGAGGTGAGATTAGGATGAATTAGATTGAATGGACCGTTCGGCTAGGAATATGCAGTTTGGAGGAGGCCATAGGGCCCGAGTGGAGAGATAGGGAGCAGGGGATTCCCCGCAGGCATGTGGAATTTGAGCCCCAGGTAGCTTGGGAAGAACTTACTCACCCCGGGGCAGGACAGTTTCAGTCCACTATCTCCCGATCTATCCATCTCAACGATCCTAATCTACGCCTGGTTCAACTCTTCTTGGATTACAACCTTTTAGGACAGTCCAATTCGGCAGTCCGGACATCGATGACGGAGTTGTATCTTATGTGGTGTGCCAAGAAGGGCAAGAAGTTGCACTTAGGGTTCTGGACTGCATACACATGTCACCTCATCGCTACCCACCCAGCACAGAATATTTCCCTCTGCCATATATTGGGAATCTTTGTGAGAAACAACATCACCGTTTCGGAGGACGAAGACTTAACCCCCTTGACGATGGTGGACGCCCCAGGATTGTTTGATACTCCCTTGTTCGTCCGGACGAATGCTGTATACATGAGGCAAGGCGTGCCACACTTCTATGCGATGGGAGAGGAAGCTATACCCACTGCTCGGTTAGCAGCAGCTCATGAAGCACCGGCACACGACCAGAGGCAAGAGGGGATGGAAAAAGCTGTGGAGGAAATAGCGGAGGAAAGCAGATAGATAAGGGCAGAAATGATCGGATTGGCATCAGACCAGGAACAGCGTCAAGCCAGAATGGAGAAGGCAATGGACGAAGTTAGAGAGGAGAATAAGCAGTTGAAGGCAGAGATGGTCAAGCTAGCGGGAGTAGTGGAACGGATGTTGGAAGGGTCTGCGGAGCAGAGGACATTGGCTCAGAGGCAAGATGCTATGGAGACGTTAGTGACTACTTTAGGAGAGGAGAACCATCGATTGATCACGGAGATGGGCCGAATGGCATCCGTGATAGATGAGTTGTTGAAGGAAGTGACCAGCCGGAAGAAGGAACCAGCTACAGGAACAAGCGGCCATGGAGGCCAGGACGATGAGACCCACCAACCAGAGACAATGATAGAAGAGCCCGAGGAAGAGAACGCCGAGGTGCCGGCAGAGGCCGAGGAACCGGCGAAGGAAAATGAGGATCCCACTGGAACGGAAGAGGAACCCCTGGAAAAGCAGCCTACACCACCTGCCCCACGGAGGAGCAGGAGACTTCGCTAGACCACCCACCCACCCTGACAAGTTAGTTTTATTTTTAGCTTTCTGTTTGTTTTTAAGTTTTTTTTCATAATTGTTGGTGTTAGTTTTTGTTGTGATAGGTAAACTTCTGTGTTTGTTTCTGTGTAGCATGTTTTTGTTTTTTTCTTTTTCTTGTTTCGTACGCATTTTGACTCACACTTAGTCCGTTGCACGGCCTAAGTGTGAGGAGTTTTATATATATGTGTGTTTTGTTGGTCTGTTTAGGTTTTCAAACTCTCCCACTTAGCCTATTCCATAGTCTAAGTGTGAGAAGTTTTAGTTCTAATTTGTTGTTTCTGTATGTTTGTCTATGTGTCCATCATACTGGTCATTACCTTTTCCACTTCACAGCCTTATCTGAGGGCAGACACTTGTGAAGTGGGAGGGGGGAAGCAATGACCAGTATGATGAGTATGTGTATATGTGTATATGTGTAGTTTTTGTGTTCGTGCTTGTGTTAGTGTCCTGTTAAGTTTAGTTTTTTTTAATTTGTGTGTTGATTGGGCTTAAAACTCAACCGTCTTGAGCTGACGGTGAAGGGAACTGAGGGAAATAAGACATGCTGGAAAACCGAAACCACCCTCCCTAGTACCTTCTAGTCAGGATAGATGATGTGAGTATGAGAGAAAAGCCCATACTTAGAGCCAAACGCGAAGGCCCTCTTCAAATGTGAGTTATAAGCTTAAAGTGGAACCACTTTCCACAAATATTGAAAAGAAGGAGAGGCTGCCACAATTTGCCTAGGATGAAGTGACCACGGGTAGCAAACACTGAAGGCAGTAGGAAATCCCCCTCCGTTAAAAAAAAAAAAAAAAAACCACCTTTAGAACCTTTTTTTTCTAACTCTTTTACCCAGATAAATACCCCTAGCCACTGGGGCTGTGTGTGTGCGAGGCATGAGGCGAATGAAGCTTACTGGCCAGAAAGATGTGAAAGAGAGCAGACTCCAGCTGGGCAAGAAAGTTTGGAAGAAAATCGATCAGGGAGTTACCCCAGTTCCACACAAAAAGAAAAAAAAAAAGGGGGAGAAGAAGAAGGTATAAGGGTGGTGAAGCCACAAAGGGAAAATAAAAGAGAGAAGAATAAAAAAAAAAAAAAAAGAGAAAGAATAAGGGTGGCAAAGCCACAAGATGATACTAACCAGTTGGAAACCCAAGCCAGAAGCGCCAGCTAAGAAGCAACTGATCAGAAGCCTAATGCACACAGTTCCCCCCCACATCAATAAAATAGAAATTTTGAAGACTTAGAGCCTTAGGAACATCTACCCCAAAACACTGCAACCCAATGGCCCCATTACAAGCCTTTAAGCCCTTCAGTAGCTGCACGTGAGATCTAAGTCCGAAGCAAGTGTGGTTGAGCATATTGAGAGAATGCGGTCCTAACATTCCTGGTGAGGTATGAGAGACCGAGTGAATCTAGTGTTTGGCTGAGAGTTTGGGCGATCTTGACAAGCGGATATACTGACCAGGAAGGAATGGGGGGTGGCAGAAGTTCAAGGCGGTCTAAGGCCGGATTGCACCAGATCCCGAGGTAAGGGATGGTTGAAAATATAGCCCAATCTTTGTGTTTTAGTTTTATTTGTGTTTGTGTGTTTTTTCTGTGTTTGACCAAGTGTTTTTCTTTGCGTCGTTGTAGTATAGAGTCTAGTTTAGGTAGAGTCGGTCAGGGGAGTAACCAGGCTAGAATTCGACTTATTCCTTTTTGTTTGTTCTTCACGCTTGAGGACAAGCATGTGGTAAGTGTGAGCAGTTTGATAAGTCGTATTCTAGGCCTAGGTTACGGGTCAGTATGATGTGCATAATTGAATTATATCTGCAAAACTAGTTGCTTAAGCGTGCAGGGTAAGCGTTCTAGCCAGTAGGCAGAGTTTCAGACACTTCAAGTGAAAAGGGCGTCAGGACGATTACGTACTGACCAGTATACATGCAAAAATGGCTCGAGATGGAGAAGGAGGATAGCTGGGACTGCTCAATCACAATTAAGGGCAAAGAAGTCATTTCACCGCAAGGTCTTACCCTAAAAATCAAGGGTAAGCCTCCCTATAAAAGGAAGCCACTTGGAGAGAAAGAAAGAACATCGTTCATCATCATCACTTTTAGGAGAGTTCTCTCAGAGTTTAGTCTTTCAGCCCAGTCCAGAATCTCGTTCCTCGCCACTGCCATGGTCACTTGAAGATCTAGATGTTCCCGGAGTTCCAAATCGTCAGTTCCAGCCAGCAAGACCGTAGCTTAGAGATTTCATCGCCCGGAGTGGCAAAACACTTTTATTCGCTTTCGTAGTTTAATTTACTTGCTTTCCTTACGTTGGATCTTTGCTTGCTTTTGGATATTTTCTGCTTTTGAAGTACTTGTTGAAGATCCGAACGTGTTAATGCTAAGAAGTTGATTTCCGTTCAGTTATGGTGTTGATTTCTTTTCCTTCCTATTCCGCCTAGTTAGCTTAGATCTAAGGTTCCTTGGTGTTTTAAGTGTTGAATCTTTTCTTTCCTTGTTTCCGTCGCAATTTCCTTAGTTAAACGTGGAACTGTTCGATCGTGAGTGAATCGCTGCATGTGAAGTTTAGTTTGAGTGCGTTTCGTTTCCTGTTGACCAGTACGCGGAGTTGCAGTTTCTGTGTTTTGATTTCAGATTTTGTGTTCTTATTTGTGGATCTGTGTTCGCGAATTGATAAACTGTGTTTCCGTGTTGAATCTGGAATTATTTTCTGATTTTAGTTTGTGTTGTTGAAGAAGATGATGTCCAAGTCTAATGTTGGGGACCATGATGTCCAAGTCTAATGTTGGGGACCACTTTGCTTTTTAGATGCTTTTTGCTTTTTGTCCTTTACTTTTAGTTATAACATGCAGATCTGTCAGCCTAGTCACCATAACTACCACTACCCTCTGAATATTCTGTCTAGCCCAAAATAGAATCCCGTACCTTCCAAATATTTTCTGTTACAAAAATGTCTCCCCATTTCCACGTACACAGACCTCTACACTACTTTCCCCATTCTAGTCAGTAGGAAATTACCTTTAAGTTCTTGCCTAGGTAGAGACTCAACCCGAGCGTGGTAGCTAACCAAACCATCCAGAATATCAGCACAATAGTTTTAATGCACCATCTCTGTGGGATTCGACCCTTACCACCACTATACTAATCAGTAGGAGTGGGTTGAGGAATTTTTGAAACCAGGGCCTAGGTTTAATTAGGATCTCTATCCTGACCAGTAGGATGTATCCTTACTTGAACGACACCTAAGCGCCCTGAGTCCAAACCGTTTCACGCCCCGCATCCCGGGGCATCGTTATTGCTAATACAGACCAACCAGCCCCTCCACAACAAGGAGTTGAGGGCAGCAACACAGAGGAGAGAGAGCTCCGGTGGGCCCATACTTCCCGCAGGCAACAAGGAAGGCCTGCAACACCCCCCGCTGCTGAACATGCCAAACAAACTGTGGTGTTGACCACGGACCTCCTCCGGCAGATGCTAATGTTTGATAACCCCAATTGGAATGGGGGGGTCCACCACAGGGTAACAGCCACAAAGCTGATGAAGGCAGACAAGAGACTCCACCAGCCAGCCCTAGAGACGATCAGGGTTGAGGATAAATTTACCCAGTACATTACTTGGATTGGTTTTGAATGGCTGCTGGAGATCGAGGATACCTTCGTGCCCGAAGACCTAGCCAAGGAATTCTTCACCTCCTTCCGGTTTTCCGGAAGTACAAACTTGGAGGCCAAGAGCGTCTCTTTCCGGGTATTCAGGCGTAAGCAAAAGATGAGCCTCAACGAGTTCTCTGTAAGGATGGGACTCCATACCGAGGCCCAGGTAGCTAGTGGATAATGGTTCGGGCGCGACATTGGCCTTCCTCAGAGGAGGCCAGATTTTGATTAGCAGGCAGTCTGGCAAGCCCTGTGCAATGGACATGCCCCCAAATTTAAAGCTTCTGAGTCTAGAGCGGACTATATTGCTGATCCGGCCCTCCGCCTTGCCCAAGCCTACCTAGCCTGCAACCTCCTGGTCCAAGCCAATACATTGTCAATCCTTACTCTAGCAGAACTTTATTTCATGTGGTGCATGAAGGAGTACAGGAGGGTGCACCTGGGCTATTGGATTGTCCACTCAATAAGTCAGATTGCCAGTCGCCCTACCCGCCACCTCAACGTCTGCCACCTTCTCGGAGCATACTTAAGACGGAATTGGACCCTGGAATTCCAGGATGGTGTGGAGCTTCCCAGTCGCTGCCCAAAACTTGATCTGTTTAATATTGATTTCTTTGTAAGAATTCAGGTGCTTGAACGATTGAGCGACGGGAGACTTCGCTTCATCCCGAAGGCTCGGAAGGAGAAGCGGGCAGAGCAACAAGAGACCAGGCGAGAAGAGCTGGAGGAGGCCAGACGAGAGAAACGGAGGAAGCCGACGGATCGACTGGCAAGTCCCGACAGGCAGCCAAGGAAGAGGTTGGAGTTATCGACCGTAGCAGATCCAGAGGAGGCTGTACACGCTACCAATGAATGGAGGCTCCGCATGGAGCAAATGATGACGCAGCTAGTGGAGAATTCACAAGCACAACTGGTTGCTCAAGCCAAGGTTCTGCAGGCTATTCGCCAACTGACCCTCCCTATGCAACCACCACCTCCCTCTACAAGCTCTCCTCCATCTCGGCGCCCGACATCTTCCAGGCCGCCTTCAGCATCCCCAAATCAACCTCACAGGAAACCCTATGTACACCTCCCCCCGATCTCTACTCATTCCAAGTTCCAAAACAATTTTAATTTTACTTATTTTTGGGTATGTATAACTGATATTCTGCTCCACACCACACTTAGACCTATGTTGGGTCTAAGTGTGAGATGTATGCATGCCTACTTTTGCTATCTGTTTTGTTCACCTGCCTATATCTGTTTTGGTTTTGTCTGGTTATTAGCATGTTTTGATTGTTAGCACTATCTCACACTTAGCCCAGTGTCCGGTCTAAGTGTGAGAAGTTTCCCTTGATTGTTGTTATGTCGTTGCCTGTGCCTAACCCTTCTTTCCACTGCATCCAGCCCCTCGAGGACGAGTTCATATGCAGTGGGGAGGGGGGACGGGTTAGTTACAGTAGAATCATACATGCTAAAAAAAATTCGAAAAATAACAAATTCCAGATAGTAATAAAATAGGCAATATGCATGAAATTGGTTAAATGGAAGACTTGATTACTTCTTGGGAGAGTTAGAAAAAGGATTCAGTATGCTCACATGTAAAACTTGATTGCAAAAGCTTGATCAATTTGAATGACGCAAGTATGATAGAAACGCTCAATTTCTAAACCAACTGTGAAGCCTCTCTATAGGTGAGTTATAAGCCAAAAGTAGAACACTTTCTACTATTTTTACAAAAGAAAAATTATGAGAGGCAGATTTTTAATATTGAGATGAAAATTGCACAAGTAGTAATGACTAAAGGCATTAGGACTTAACCATTTGAGCCGTGTTCTTCCTTCGTTCCACAAACCCACCTCATTAGTCAAGGCACCCCCTAGTTAGCCAATTCGAGCTTATACACTCTTTCTCTTTCCTTGAAGCCTTAAAACCAAATTCAAAGTTTCATATCACATGAGGAAAGAGGGTCAAAGAGATGGAGTTTGTCAACGGTAACGAAAGGGGATAGCAAGAAAAAGGAGGGGCAGCCAGGTTGATCAAGTTAGACAATCGGGTTGATCATTGATCATACAAAAAAAAGGGCTGGAAATAGTTGTAACCTGACCCAGAAAATCAAAAGCAAAAAAATAATATAAGGCTGAAGGTCGAAATCTGACCAAGAAGGAGCACCAAAGAAAAAAAATATCCCAATTCTGATCCAGCGAGTCTAGGCAAATCTTTGGCTTTTTGACTCATGTGATTATTCTTTAAAAATTTTATTTTTTTATTTTATATTTTTGAACTTAGAACCCCTAGGACCCCACCCTAATACGTTACTAACCTTGAGCCTCGTTACAACCTTAAAACAAAGACCTTAAGGAACTATCTTGTGCAGTCCGATTCAAGGTATTAAATTTATGGCAACATCGAGTGAACAGCCCTAACTTCTCAGGTAAGGAATGAGTGACTGAGTGAATCCAACAGTGGTTTTTGAATTGAGCAATCTTGACAAGCTGACACCGTGATCAAGCAAAGGCGAAAGAGAATGAACACAAGCTACTCACAAATGGATTGACCTCGACCTCGGGTATGATTGTTGGAAAATTATTCGGTCTAATGAATACATGTGAATACGTGTCTTTATCTTAAGGTCTTGTTTTTCTTTTCGTCTTTTCTTTTACTTAAAAAATAAATAAATCATGCCTGAAATTTGCCCTATCTTTTTCTTTTCTTTTTCTTTATACTTGGGGACAAGTATGTTTTAAGTGTGAGCAGTTTGATAGGGCCTATTTCATGCATTGGTTTATGGGTGAAATACATGCTACTTGATCGGTTTATCGCGCAAATCAAGTGTTAAATGTGCAGAATTACCACTTGACCAAGGCTTCAAGGCCGACCTGATCAAGCAAGTACAAAGGCGATAAAAGGCTCAGAATCGGAGGAGTCATCAAGGGGAGCGATCAAGCAGTTAGGAGGGGACGACGGGCTTCTAGAAGAAGAACACGTGAGGAAATGAGCTGGATACAACGCACCATTCTAGAAGGGGACACGTGCTGGAATATGAGACGCAAGGACGAAGCTGAGTCACGAATTTGTTACCAAAAAGCGTCGACATTCTAGAAGAACAACACGTAGCAATCAATGAGTCGCTCATTCTCAGAATGAGTGAATATTCCCTGACAAGATCGTTATCCAGCTGGAGGCCGAATCGAGCTTATAAATAGAGGGTGTGCCACCACAAGAAAAGGAGAGACACTTTACTTTCCACCTAGTTTAGTTTAGCATAGTTATCTAGCGTAGTCCAGCTCTCTATCTTAGTTTAGTTCAATTCTCTAGCTTAGTTAGATAGCTTAGTTAGAAGGGCGACCAAAGGGAGCGCTGCAGAATACTCATTTCTGTTAGCGTGACTTAAGTTTCCCGCTGAGATTCTTCTCAGTTTACCGCTTTCTTAGATTCCAGGTGTTAGCTTAGTTTAATTTCACGCTGTAATCAGTTTTTAGTTTAATCAAGTTATTTTCGCTTTTAAATCCGCGCATTTACTTTTCTGTTGTTTCCTGCAAATCACTTGACCCAATAGTTAGAATTCCGTTGATCAAGCTAGCTAGTTTAAATTCTGTCTAGATTAAAACAGTAGTTAAAACTCCCAAATTAAAGCGTGGCAACAGCCAACCCCCCTGTTCACTACTCACACACTCAACCCCGAACTTGCCGCTTTACTGTTAAAGTTGTGCAAAATTGGGAGTTATAAATTACTTTGGCAAGGCGGAAAGGGCGAGAGCTAGAGTGCATTGATTAAGTGGCAACGACATTTGCTAACTGATCCAATCGGTTCGGTTATCACTCCATATAACTTGATCCGCATTCTTTTCGTGTTTTCGATCTCTTTCCTAGTCCCTCCAAAGACCTACCCACATTATCAGTAAAAATGTTGATCGAACAAATCTCAACTTCATCCTCATCTTCTAGTGCCCGTGCCGACAGTGATAGCCAAGAAGCCTCCTCCCAAGCCCAAATAGAAAACCCTAGCCCGCCATCTGACCCTTGCTATACGACCACCGCCTCCCTCTACAATCTCTCCTCCAACCCGGCGTCCATCATCCTCCAAGTCAACTTCCCAGGAAACCCTAAGTACAACCCCCCGATCTCATCTTATTTTAATCTCAAAACTTTTTTTAGTTTTAATTTGTTTATGGTATGTATAAATGTTATTCTGCTCCATATCACACATAGACCTGTGTTGGGTCTAAGTGTGAGAAGTATGCATGCCTATTTTTGCTAATTTTGTTGTTTGCATGTCCATATGTGTGTTTTGGTTATTGTTTTATCTTTTGGCATGTTTGATTGTTGGCACTGTCTCACACTTAGCCCAGTGTCTGGTCTAAGTGTGAGAAGTTTTCCTTGTTTGTTGGTGTGCCGTTGCCTGTACCTAACCCTTTTTCCACTGCATCCAGTCCCTCGAGGACGAGTTCATATGTAGAGGGGAGGGGGGAGGGTTAGTTACACATAAGTCATGCATGTAAACAATTTTCAAAAATACAATATTTTACCTAGTAAAAACAAACAAAAATAGGCAGTATACATGAAATTTGATGAATGGAAGACTTGATTACTTTGTGGAAGAGTAAGAAAAAGGATTCAGTGTGCTTACATGTAAAAACTTGATCAGTTTGAACGACGCAAGTATGATGGAAACGCTCAATTTTTAACCAACTGTGAAGCCTCTCTATATGTGAGTTATAAGCCAAAAGTAGAACACTTTCTACTATTTTTACAAAGAAAATTTTTACGAGAGGCTAAATTTTAATATTTAGATGAAAATTGCACAAGTAGTAAGGACTAAAGGCATTAGAACTTAACCCTTTGAGCCTTTTCTTCTTTCGCTCCACGAACCAGCCTCGTCAAGAAGGGCACCCCCTTAGTCAGCTACTTTGAGCCCATATACACTTCCACCCGTTTCTTGAAGCCTTAAAACCAAAACTTACGATTTATATCACGTGAGGAAAGACGTCAAAGAAATGAAGTTCTTTTCAGGGGATAGCAATAGAAGAGTCAAAATAAAAGGGTAGCTAGGTTGATCAAGTTAAGCAATCAGGTTGATCAAGTTCAAAAAAAAATAAAAATAAAAAATAAAAAAATGTGCTAAGAAAAGTTCGAGAAAAAGCGAGCAGGAAAAAGTTTTAACCTGACCTACGAAATTGAAGGTTCGGAAATAAGCCAAAAGGCTAAAGGTCGAATTTTGACCAAGTATCCAATAGGAAAACAAATATCCCACTCTGATCCAGTGAGTTTAGTTAAATCTTTGGTCTTTTGACTCATTTACAGTTTAAAATTTTAAACTTAGAACCCCTAGGACCCTACCTCAATGCACTACTACCCTTTAGCCCCATTACACCCGAAACAAAGACCTTAAGGAACTATCTTGTGCAGTCTGATTCAAGGTATTGAAATTGTGGCAATACCGAGTGAACAGTCCTAATATCTCTGGTGAGAAATGAGTGACTGAGTGAATCCAACAGTGGTTTTTATATTGAGCAATCTTGACGAACTGACACCTTGATCAAGCAAACGCGAAAGAGAAGAAACATAAGCTACTGGCAAATTGATTGACCTCGACCTCGGATATGATTGTTGGAAACTTATTCGGTCTAATGCATACATGTGAATATGTGTTTTTGTTTTCAAGACCTGTTCTCCTTTTTCGTCTTCTTTTATTTTTGAAATGAGTAAACCATGCCTGAAATTTGCCTTATCTTTTTCTTTTCTTTTTCTTTATACTTGAGGACATGTATGTTTTAAGTGTGAGCAGTTTGATAAGGCTCATTTCATGCATCGGTTTAAAGGTAAAATGTACGCTACTTGATCGGTTTTATCGCGCAAAACAAGTATTAAATGTGCAGGAATGTCGTTTGACCAAGGCAACAAGGCCAAACTGATCAAGCTAGTACAATAGGTGAAAAAGGCCAGATTTCGGGGGGAAGTTGATCAAGGGGAGTAATCAAGCAGTTAAGGAGGGGACCGCTGGATGTCAGAAGAAGGACACGCGAGGCTATGAGCTGGATGGTGCGCAACATTCTGTTATCAAGGACAACGTTCTAGAAGGGGACACGTGCTGATATATGAGACGCAAGGACGGAGCCGAGTCACGAATTTGTTACTTAAAAGCATCGTCATTCTAGAAGAAGAGCACGTAGCAATCAATGAGTCGCTCACGCTCAGAATGAGCGAATATTCCCTGCCAAGATCGTTATCCAGCTGGAGGTCGTACCGAGCCTATAAATAGAGGATGCGTCACCACACAAAGAGAGTCGATCCTTTACTTTCCGTCTTAGTTTAACTTAGTTCAGTTCTCTAGCTTAGTCCAGTTTTCTAGATAGCCTAGCTTAGCTTAGATAAAGTGTTGCTTAGTTAGAGAGGGCGATTGAAGAAGCGCTGCAGAATACTTGTTATCTGTCGGCGTATTCTTAAGTTTCCCGCCGAGGATCTTCTCGGTTTACTTGCTTTATTATTTTCCGAAGTGCTAGCTTAGTTTAAATTTTACGTTGTACTGTTCTAGTCTAATCAAAGTTGTTTTCGTTTTCATCCTCGCATTTACTGCTTTAGTTTCAGTTTAGTTACGATGCACTTGACCCAGTAGTTAAAGTTACCTTGATCAGGTTAGCAAGTTTAATCCTGCCTAGAGTAAAATCAGTAGTTAAAAACTCCCAAGTTAAAGTGTGGCAGCAGCCAACCCCTGTTCACTATTCACACACTTGATACACCAACTTCTCTATGGGATCGACCCCGAACTTGCCGTTTTACTGTTAAAGTAGTGCAAAATTGGGAGTTTACAAATTACATTGGTAGGAAACGAGTGAGAGCGAGATTGCATCGATCAAGTGGCAACGACATTTGCTAACTGATCCAATCGGGCGGTTATCTTCAATATAACTTGATCTATTCTCGAAACCATCTCGTTTGAGGCCTTCCAAGGCTGATGTGGGATCATCATATCTTCTGGACCTTCATTTTGTTGTTTGCTATATCTCTTATTAAAACGACCTCCTCCATAGCTTTGTTGATGGTAGCTGGAAGGTCCATACTGCTCTGGCTGGTTCTGGGGGAAAATGATTCTGTTGGCTCCCATGGAAATACTGGTTTCCTCTTTGGTACGGTGGGACATGATTCACCAGTTGATTATTTGGCTGGCTTCCCTAGCTGCTTGGCTGAGGGCATTGGTGTTGGTATCCCCAATTTCCCTCCTTTTGTTTGCTTGACCAGTTGGACTGTCCTCCACTGGACCAGTTCCATTGAGGTCCATTTGACCAACCTGTCTGACTTCCCTACATTATGTTCCCTCTAGTGTTTGGTCTATCCTGGATCCGAGCAGGCCAGTTAGGCTTCCCTTCGGTGAGTTGTAAGTATTGTTGCGCTGGTTGCGGTGGTCGGCTTTGATTTGGATAACTCCACCTGAAGTTAGGATGGTCTCTCCATGGAGCGTCTCTCTGTTTACCTTGGATCCAGTTGCCATTCGCATTCCAGTGGCCGACGGCATGCACTTGGGCTTGCGGTCCCGCCTCATGGGAAAACTCGCAATAGTAATAGTGATCCTCTTCTGGCGGAGGCGGTGGCGGCGCATACTGCGTCTCTTTTGGTGCAGGTGGTGGAGGCGGTCTGGCTTTCTCCACTGCCTCAAGCAACTTCTTCTCCATTTGCTCAAATCGAGCCTCCAACTTTTCATCACTGCCCATCTTCTATACTACCCTCGAGATGTCTCATATGACCGCTTAGTCTTGATCAGCCTCTCCAGTATATTTTTGGCTTGGCTAAATGGGATTTTCGAGAAATCCCCTTGAGCTTCGAGGTTTAGGTCGTTCTTGCTGTCGACTGTCAGTCAACCATAGAAGATCGAATAGATCTCCCGCTCCCCCAGCTTGTGGTTGGGGAATGCTTGAAGCAGTCCTTGGAATCTATCCTAATACTGGCCGAGGGGGCTCATCGTACTCCTGTCTGGCTTCCGTGATCTCCATCTTGAGAACACTTGTTTTTTACGCTGGAAAGAAATGATCAAGGAATATCATTCGGAACTCGGCCCATGTTTTGATGGACCCTTCTGGCAGTCTCGACAGCCATACTCTAGCTTCTCCTTTCAAAACGAAGGGGATGGCCTTCAGCCTGTAATCTTCAGATGTAGATCCAGCCGGTACAGGCTGGATATCACAATATCGGCAAAATTCCTTCAGGAAGGCGTACGGACACTCTTTTGAAAGGCCGTAAAAATGAGATAACACGGCCAGTACTCCTGACTTAATCACGATAGCCCGCTTTCCAGGAGTAACGGCAATGGCATGTGTGGGCTCCTTCTCGTCATGAGCGTACAGAGAACCGATTCCAGAGTCGTTGTCAACGAGGGCCATCTCTGCTTCTGCTTGTTCAAGTGGCGGTGGTTTAGGTTGCGTGTTCTACTCTCCTTCTTCTTCGCTGGTTAGTTGATCAACGGCTGCTGTTGCTGCTAGTGCTGCTCTGTAACGAGTGGTAACGACGCCGGCTTCCTGGACTCTCCAATGCGCGTTAGTTTCTCTGTATAAAAAGGGATGATTCCAGTGTCCACCGCGTTGGTACCTTCTCATCAACAGTAAGAAAAACAAATGAGAAAAGAAAGAAAAAAGATTATATACACCTACACACTACACACAAACATAAAATAACACCATGCATCCCCGGCAACGGCGCCGTTTTGGAAGGCCTCTAACGAGAGGTTGCGTGAATGGATCAAGTTATATGGAAGATAACCGAACCGGTTGGATTAGTTAGCAAATGTCGTTGCCACTTGATCAATGCAATCTTGCTCTCACTCGATTCCTACCAAAGTAATTTATAACTCCCAATTTTGCACTACTTTAACAGTAAAGCGGTAAGTTCGGGGTCGATCCCACAGAGAAGCTAGTGTATCAAGTGTGTGAGTAGTGAACAGGGGGGTAGGCTGCTACCACTCTTTAACTTTTGGAGTTTTTAACTACTGATTTTAACTTAGACAGAAAAGTAACTAACTACTTGCTCAAGGGAAATTTAACTACTGGGTCAATTGAATTTCAGACAGGAATGAAAGTTTAACTACGTAAGCAGTAAACACCATGATGAAAAAGAAACAACTTCGATTAAAACTAAACTCAGAACAGTACAGCGTGAAATCTAAACTAAGCTAACACTTCGGAAAATATGAAAGTAAGTAAAACCGAGAAGATCCTCGGCGGGAAACTTAAGAAAACGCCGACAGATATCAAGTATTCTGCAGCGCTCCTTCGATCGCCCTTTCTAACTAAGCATTACTTTATCTAAGCTAAGCTAAGCTATTCTAGAGAACTGAATTTATAGGCTCGGCACGACCTCCAGCTAGATAACGATCTTGGCAGGGAATATTCGCTCATACTGAGAGTGAGCGACTCATTGATTGCTACGTGCTCTTCTTCTAGAATGACGACGCTTTTCATTAACAAATTTGTGACTCAGCTCCGTCCTTGCGTCTCATATATCAGCACGTGTCCCCTTCTAGAACGTTGTCCTTGATAACAGAATGTTGCGCACCATCCAGCTCATAGCCTCGCATGTCCTTCTTCTGACATCCAGTGGTCCCCTCCTTAACTGCTTGATTACTCCCCTTGATCAACTTCCCCTGAAATCTGGCCTTTTTCTCCTATTGTACTCGCTTGATCAGTTTAGCCTTGTTGCCTTGGTCAAGCGGCATTCCTGCACATTTAACACTTGCTTTGCGCTATAAACCGATCAAATAGAGTACATTTTACCCTTAAACCGATGCATGAAATGAGCCTTATCACTTATAAAAATATGCTTTGTTAACGAGTTAATTCTCATTACACGAATGTTCAAACAGTGAATTTGTAGTTTTTGAGTATTCACAACAAGTTATTTTGTTAACCCGCTGGAGTCTGAGGAAGATCCACGCGTACAAAGGTTTTTGCTATGTATAATTGCAAACCCTAGATTTTATTTATATTTTAGTGTAGAAGTCCAATCTGATGGGGTACCTGTAATCCAACTGGGCTAGCTTGAACAACACGCCAACTCGAATGGAGGAGCCCAATTTCATATTAAGGTTGCAATTTTACGGTCTAACTCTACAATTTTATCATATTATTCATGTTGATCTATAGATTTCAGACTGAATTAATCATTGCTATTTTTGATAATATATTCCTTTATTCCAGAGTAAATGTCACACTTTTCAATTAAAAAATACGCCCTTCGTCCCCTAATATGTGTCCCACTTTAACCTAGCACGAGTTTTAAGAAATGTAAGAAAAGAGGGTTGAAAAAGTTAGTGCTATGTGAGTCCTATTTTTATTACTCCTTCCGTCTAACAAGAATATGCATTCTTTCTTTTTTAGTCCGTCCCACAAGAATATGCACTGTCTAATTTTGGAAAGTCTTTTATCTCTATGAGGTGGGACCCATTCTCCACTAACCATACTTTATTTACTTGTTCTCTCTACCTCTCTCTTACTTTACTAATTTTATATTAAAATTTGTGTCATCCCCAAAGTGTATATTCTTTAGGAAAAGGGGGAAGTATATTAGTGAACTACAAATATAGTACTCTAGATAATATAGGATGCATTGAGATTCTCCTTGAAAATAAATTGCATCTGAAGTACTTGGACAAAATTTAGATTCATTTGAAATAGTTTTCAACATTCTATTTTCCATTTTGCTCAATGCAGCCTCAAGGACACAATTGACATTTACTCTGTATCATATTCTCTCTCTCTTATTTATTTATTTATTTATATATAATTTATATCTTTATTTCTTCTCTCCTTACTTTTCCAACATATTTATGATTTCAATTATCATGTCTATCTTTTTTTCTAAATTTAATTAATTTAACTCACTTAATATTATTGGTTATACTTCACATATATTTATATTATCAATAATATATAAATTCAATTATTTGTATATGTTTTCTATCAAAATTAAAGATTGTTATGGTTAATATATTATTATCAATTAGATATTATTAAATTATAATTGAAAGACTTATATTTTTATTTTCATCTTTCATTTGCTTTTACTCATAAATGATAATTATATAATATTATTATTTATTCACATTATTATTTTTAATTGAACTCGTATATATTTAAATTATTTTTTTCTGTATATTATTTTAATTCATATTAAAATAAAAATTATATGTGATGTATAACTAAAAATTTTAAGAGAGATAAATAATAAGAAAGGAAATAGTGAAAAGACAAATAAAAAGTTAGAAATCATAAATAAATTGGAAGAGTGTTAAGAATGAGAGATATAAATTAATTGAAAAAGAGAGAAACAAATTTTTTTATATGTACTAAAATACCCCTCAAATGCGAAAAAAGTAAAGAAAGGATAAAAGTATCCAAAAATAAAAAAAAGTACTTCAAATGAATTAAAATTTTATTTAAGTACCTCAAATATAATATATTTTCACAAAATATTTATGTACCTTGAATGTAATTTATTTTCACAAAATACCACGGATATGCATCCTACATTTTTTGAGATAACCTTTTTATAGTTTATTTTATAATAAAATATGAGTAAAATTGAGTCAGTGGAATGTAAGAGTGTCCACAATAAGAGGGCCGCGGCGGTGCCGCGGTGGACTATAGGGGGGCCGAAGGGAGACGCGCGGAGGGAGGAGGGTGGACGGCAAGGAGCCACATTTGCGGCGAGGAAGGGGCGGTGGGTCTCTGGCGCGGTGACCGCGGCGCCACCACGGGAATTTTATTATTATTTTTTTAAAAAAATTCGGAATTTATTTCAATAAATACACATATTTCTCTAAATTTTTACTTCACACATCCACATCCCTATCTTCATCTCTCTATATTGTTATTGTCTCAATATGCATGATGGAGATAGTGATTCCCCCGGCACCGGAGAATCGGATACCCAGGCAGCGAGTACTACAGTGGTGGTTCTAGTGCAGCGAGTATCGGCATTAGCACCCCTGCAGTCGACAGCGACTATGACAACTATTATCCGATGTCGTACCCGCCGTGAATATCCAGTCCCCCTCCCCCTTCATCCCGGGGTGGCCCGGCCACGCATCCCAGTCGTGGGCTCCGACAACCCCGCCGTGGCAACATACACCCCAGTTTCGGCACCGGAGAATCGGAAACCCAGGCAGCGGGTACTACAATGGCGATTCTGGTGCATCGAGTACCGGCACTAGCACCTCTGCAGTCGACAGCGGCTATGGCAACTATTATCCGATGTCGTCCTAGCCGTGGATATCCAGTCCCCCTCCCCCTCCATCCCAGGGCTGGGGTGGCCCTGCCACGCATCCCAGTCGTGGGCTCCGACATCCCCGCCCTGGCAACATACACCCAGTTTCGGGGTCAGTCCTCCTATCAGAGGAATGTGGGTCATCCCCGATCGCCGTATGGGGATTACGGACTCAATATGGTCGCGGTCAAATACCTCCACTCCCAATGTCCAACCCACCCCATCTCTGGCTGATTTTGATAGTTTCACATTGGAGCAGATGGGTTTGAGTCCAGGCTAACCGGAGCCCCCGGAGAGGTGTTGGCCTCGGTTGCGACGGCAGTGGGAGAGGCGGCGGCGGTGGGTCGTTGGTGTACTACTCGACAGAGAAGTCCATTGTTGTGGCAAAGGCCTGGGACGCCATCACGTCGGATGTCGTAATTGGCACAAATCAGACAGAAGCAAGCTCCGGGCCCGCGTCCTGGTGGCCTACAACAGCTTCAAGCCTGAAGACGCCCCTTCGCGGAAACCAGACCAAATCTGCAAAAAGTGGGGGAGAATTTCTAGCGCCGTCAAGAGATTCTCTGGTATATACGAGAACAACCTCCACATAGCTAAGAGCGGCCGCAACGAAGCCGACGTAAAGGCGTTGTTGCTAGAGATTTATCGAGTCGGTGAGAAACCTAGGTTCACCTACTTGGACTAATATGTCATTCTCCAGGGCTGTCCGAAATTCAAGGCCATGTGCGAGGAAGAGCGTGGGTCTGGGCCAAAGCGGACGACACTCAGCCTAGTCGGGAACTACAACAGCAGCAGCGGCTCACGTTCCATCGACCTCAACGAAGAGGTCGAAGAAGAGCCCCCCTCCATAATGTCCCGCCGCCCACGTCCCCAAGACCATCAATCCACTATCCGAGACGCTAGAGCCTCCCGCGTCGGTGCGGTCACGTCTAGATCCCGCTCGGGATTACCTGCCAGGTTTCGGTGTTGAACATGAACTTGGAGGTCCAGATGATGAAGCAACTGGCTGAGAATGGTAGATCATACGAGACCGCGACCGACCCGATCACCAAGGGGGTGTACTTCGACCTCATGTAGAGGCTGAGGGATTAGTTGGGGATGATGGCGGTGGCGACGACGACAGTGGGGGTGGGGATGGCGATGGAGATCAAGCGGCGGATTCGATGATGCCACCGAGTGAGTGGCAATGGTGTTTTTTTGTGGTTTTAGTTAATTTTCGTTGTATAATTTTTTCTTATATATAATACAATGAAGATTTGGTTTTATTTTCTTTCTAATTAAATGATGTTTTTTTCTAATTATTTTTGTCCAATAATTTTTATTCTAACTAAAATATACCAATAATTGGTAAAATAATGTAATTTGTGGCTCTGACATGGCCACTATTGGATTAGACAAAATTTTATGACTATGAAGGAATTTTTGTGGCTGTGCCTCGGTGAAATTGTGGCTGTGCCACTCTATTGTGGATTGTCTAAGTTCGTATTAATACTTACGCAATAGATGCGAAAAAATCTGTTGTCGTTCCATCAATAAATAAAAAAAGACTGGCGCAATGTTTAATTTTCCATCATTTGGCATTTATAATTGAAACTAGCAAAACGACGTCGCATGTTGTGAGTCGAGTCACTCTCCTAAAACCCTTAACATCCACCGCGCCGCCACCGCCACCGCCAAATCGCCGGTGGTACGAACCTACATGGAGAAGGAGGATGAGAAGAAGACTAAGGTATACGAGAGCTACGTGGTTGTTCACAATATAGCGAAGCGGCACAACGTCGGGACGCTCGCCCGCAGCGCTACAGCTTTCGGGGTGGCGGAGATGATTTTGGTCGGCCGCCGCGACTTCAACGCCTTCGGCAGCCACGGATCCACCTCGCACATACGTTTCCGACATTTTCACACCCTCTCTCTTGCCCGTACCTATCTCAAGGTCGCATCTCTATATGTTCAATTTATGACTATGTTCCAATCATTTTCACGTATTTTATTCAATTGTGGATGTAAATGGAGCTTAATTCGCTTCTGACTAGCTCAAACTAAGCTAAGATTTCACAAAGTTGATTCGATTTGGATTCACATATTGAAACTGTCTGTGTGTTTGTGTGATGAAGATGTGCATTTGATATGATCTACACTTCATTGGGAGAAAACAAGTTGATACCATTGATCTTTGTTGATATGATGCAATCTTCATATTTTTACCTTTCTTTAGTGGAATGCGCAATGAGAAATTCAATTACTGCTTCTGATATGGATTTGTTGTGATTTGATCAGGAGAGGGACTGTGACATATGTGGAGTGGAGATCACAGATAATGCCGTGCCAGTTAACGCCCATCCTTTCAGGAAGAGCACTGCTTTTCTCGTGGGCAACGAGGTTGGATGCTATTCCACTTCTGACAAGAAATCTCAATTCTTAACCCTAAAATCAGTGCCTTAGAGCTTCGTTTAAACTGGTTGTAGTATGTTTAGTACACGCAACCTTCTCATTTCAGATTTTGCTCCTAAGAACTTGCCCTTGCTTTCATTCAGTTTTTTCTTATTGTTGAGGTTGAATTATAAAACATGATGCCAAATGCGGGTATTCTGTAGGGAACAGGGCTTTCTCCAAAGGAGTGTGAGATGTGTGACTTCTTCGTTTACATTCCACAATATGGTGGTGGCACTGCTTCTCTAAATGTAACTGTAGCTGCCTCCATTGTCCTACAACATTTTGCAGGTATACTTATTAGTCCCATCGATTATATCTCAGTCGACGTTTAATGCTTTCACATGGAACTTTTTATCAGCTTATACAATGATAAACACTTGCAGTTGAATACATATCAATGGATAATTATATATGTTGGGTAAAAGTGTTTTATCTCATTGGAAAATATATACTCGACAATCCATATGTGCTGGCCTTCTCAAATTATAATAGGTTCAAACTTACTTCCCTATAAAAGTTTGTCTAGACGTTTTTTGGTACTCCCTCCGTCCCTAGGAAGATGACCCCTTCCTTAGGCTGGGTGGGAATTTATGTAACTTTATTTTGTATGTGAAGTGGAGAGAGTAAAGTAAGAGAGGGTGAATAAAGTAGAGATAAAATGTGATTCCATTTTTAGTAATGAGTTATTTTAAATTGGGACAAACCAAAAAGGAAAGTGAGTCCTCTTCAATGGGACGGGGAGAGTACTATATTTTAATTTAGCTAATTGTCCTACACCATACGTGTACTGACCTTCAAGAATTTTTTTCAGTTTGGGCAGGATTCTCTGAAAGAACTCGTGAAGGGAACAAGTTTATTGTTGCCGATAAACCTGCTTTGACGGGAAGGAAATTCTGTGCAGAAACAGCAGAATCCATAGCAGAGGAACGGAAACTGAAGAAGGAAAGCGCTGCAAATGGCTTCTTTTCTGAGAGTGGGAGCAATGAAAATCCTTCCAACCTTTTGGATTCATTGTTTGACTCATAACGAAAGGGACTTCCCAATTTTAAGGTGCTTTGGACATCTACCTGCTCTAGATTGCACTCCTTTCATAAAAGAGGTTGAATCTGACTTTGTATGCAATTCACAAACACCAGAAGCCATTGAAGGAATGCATACAGTTATATGTATCTGATATTAGTAAAAGTTCAAGGTGTAAGAGGTGAAGATCGAGAAATTTGATCAGTTTTCCCTGACGGTAAGACTTGTGTAGTAAATTATTCTTGTGTTAGTATTATGCTACCAAACACAGTATTTATAGAAAATATCTGGAAATTTTCATTTCTGCAATCTGAACTGAAAATGGTTGATGCAGCAATTATTTCTGTAAGTATGATTGATTTTTTATGCTTATTATTTGAATATGCTACTATTAATTTTCTCATCCTTTTTTTTTGTTGCATTGATGTTTGTTTATTGTTAGTTATTGACTTATTTATTTCCTGATGTCATCATTTTAATTTTTGTACTAAATTTAAAAAAAAATTAGCAAGCCACAAACTAAATCGGATCATATGCTCATTGTGTTCAAAAAATAAATTCAATTGCAAGAATACAATATTTCTGTTCCACGAAATTGTTAGGGCATCATTAACCCCATCCCCATTTCCGGCCCCAAGTCCCCTCCACGTCATCATTCCTCTACAGTTGCGGCCCAAGCCCCAACTGCTGTAACCCTGCAGGTTGCGGCCCGGGCCGCAACTAATAAATGACACTATTCACAACTCCAACCTATTTAACTAGTAAAATAATAAACGCTGGAAATTTATAACACGGAAAATTTAATTTCATCGAATACTGCAAAATTACAACATAGAAATTTTAAAACTGAAAATAAAATACATAAAAACATAACGTCAATTCTGGAAAACATTGGTGCGAGTCCAAATTTCTTCGATTAGATCGGCTTGGAGGCGAGTGTGTTGTTCCTCTTGGCGCATCGCAGCTGAACGGGCCATGACATTGCGGATGTCATGAGGAAGGCCCTGCACGGGCGGCTCGGTGACAACGTAGTTGCTCCCGGTGCTGGTGAGCGGATCGTCGCTCCACGAAGTGACGTTATCTTGCTCGTCCTCAACGATCATGTTATGCATTATGATACATGCATACATTGTGTCGGCGATGTTTGACCGCTGCCAACCACGGGCCGCTCCCTTCACGATAGCCCACCGCGCTTGGAGGACTCCGAATGCACGCTCGACATCTTTCCAAGCCTCCTCTAGTCGTCGGTCGTTGGCTTTCGCAAGTACGTATCCTTGAATGCTTCGACGACTGCCCGACAGAATCTAGCGAGGGAATCCCGGCCAGTAGGCTCGCTTACATGGAGATACTCATCGAACATATCTGATGTAGTTCCGTAAGCGAGTTGACGAATGGCAGACGTGCATTTCTGCAACGTCGATATACTTTCCCGGCCCACGGCATCGGTAGTTTGGCAGAAATACGGGTCACGAGCTACAACTGCGTTGACAATGCGTAGGAACAACGGCTTCCGCATCCGGAACCGGCGACGGAACATCTGATCACTCCATCGCGGATCTCTAGAGAAATAATCCGTGAAAAGCCGCAAGGCAGCATGTTCACTGTCTCGGTGAATATACATCCGGGTACGTGGTACCCGGGTTTGTTTTTCGTTCCAAGCTTGAATAACAGCTTGGTAGCGTTCAACTTCGTTGTTGATTTCTTCTTGGATTGCCGGTAGCGCCTCTGCTAACGACCGGGACATTTGATCTTCGAATATTCTTTGACGTGGAGGCATTTTTTCGAATTCTAGGAAGAGATTTGAAGTTGAATATGAAGTTGAATGTGTATGAAAATGGAGTAGTATTTATAGAAAAAAATTTCGAATTTAAAAAAAAAAAAAAATTGGTTGAGGCCCGGCCCGAGGAGCGTGTAACGCTGGGCCGGGACTCTACAGTTGCGGCCCGTCACCGTGCAACGCCGTCCCAGGCCGGGACGCGGGACGCGCGACAGTCCGGGAACGCGGCCCCGGGACAAGCCTGGGCCGTGACTCTCCTCCGTGCAACGCTCGGGACGGGCCGGGACTCGCGAGATGCGGCCCGGCCCCTTGCGTTACAGATGCTCAGGGCATCATTAACCTCGTCCTCATTTCCGGCCCCAAGTCCCCTCCACGTCATCATTCCTCTACAGTTGCGGCCCAGGACCCAACTGCTGTAACCCTGCAGGTTGCGGCCCGGGCCGCAACTAATAAATGACACTATTCACAACTCCAACCTATTTAACTCGTAAAATAAAAAACGCTGAAAATTTATAACACGGAAAATTTAATTTCATCGAATACTGCAAAATTACAACATAGAAATTTTAAAACTGAAAATAAAATACATAAAAACATAACGTCAATTCTGGAAAACATTGGTGCGAGTCCAAATTTCTTCGATTAGATCGGCTTGGAGGCGAGTGTGTTGTTCCTCTTGGCGCATCGCAGCTGAACGGGCCATGACATTGCGGATGTCATGAGGAAGGCCCTGCACGGGCGGCTCGGTGACAACGTAGTTGCTCCCGGTGCTGGCGAGCGGATCGTCGCTCCACGAAGTGACGTTATCTTGCTCGTCCTCAACGATCATGTTATGCATTATGATACATGCATACATTGTGTCGGCGATGTTTGACCGCTGCCAACCACGGGCCGCTCCCTTCACGATAGCCCACCGCGCTTGGAGGACTCCGAATGCACGCTCGACATCTTTCCGAGCCTCCTCTAGTCGTCGGTCGTTGGCTTTCGCAAGTACGTATCCTTGAATGCTTCGACGACTGCCCGACAGAATCTAGCGAGGGAATCCCGGCCAGTAGGCTCGCTTACATGGAGATACTCATCGAACATATCTGATGTAGTTCCGTAAGCGAGTTGACGAATGGCAGACGTGCATTTCTGCAACGTCGATATACTTTCCCGGCCCACAGCATCGGTAGTTTGGCAGAAATACGAGTCACGAGCTACAACTGCGTTGATAATGCATAGGAACAACGGCCTCCGCATCCGGAACCGGCGACGGAACATCTGATCACTCCATCGCGGATCTCTAGAGAAATAATCCGTGAAAAGCCGCAAGGCAACTTGTTCACGGTCTCGGTGAATATACATCCGGGTACGTGGTACCCGGGTTTGTTGTTCGTTCCAAGCTTGAATAACAGCTTGGTAGCGTTCAACTTCGTTGTTGATTTCTTCTTGGATTGCCGGTAGCGCCTCTGCTAACGACCGGGACATTTGATCTTCGAATATTCTTTGAAGTGGAGGCATTTTTTCGAATTCTAGGAAGAGATTTGAAGTTGAATATGAAGTTGAATGTGTATGAAAATGGAGTAGAATTTATAGAAAAAATTTTCGAATTTAAAAAAAAATAAAAAATTAGTTGCGTCTTAAGCAGTTAAATAAAAAATGATCTCTTAAAGATTAAGTTAGAAGCTTCTTATGGACCAAGTTGGAACAACTTGCTAAGAAGTCAAAATCAAGATGATCACCTTTTGTGGAAGCAAAGTTCAAGATGATTACTACTTTATCTTCCCTAAAGTCTATAAATATGTGAGGAGGTTGAAAGGAGAATTAATTCATAATAATATCAACATCACAAGCTCTCCTTTCACTCTCTAAACTAATTCTCTCATTCACATATAGCCACTTTGGAGCATCGTCTCCTCATTTTCTCGAAACTCCGAAAGTTCACCGGTGCCTAGTGAGTTTGAGGTGCTTCTACTCACTAGGACGAAGTCGTTTTATCTTTGGGGACACTACGCCAATCCGTGAGCACTAGCCGGAGCGTAATTTGTCTTGCGGAAAGAGGGCTTTCCTCGACTCGACTTATAGTTAGTACAGTTATTTTCTATTTTTGTTGTAATTTCCATTTCACTTGTATTTGTATTGCTCTTCGGTTGTATTAGTTAGAGTACTTCCTGTAAACGGCTCGGGAATTTTCCTAATTTTATCCAACAGTCGCAAGAAAAATTAGTCGTACTCTAGGTGATGTCGACCGAAGTTGCGATGAACGGAAACCATGGAGCTGTAGGAAACGAACACCAACAAAATGGATCTACTTTTTTTGCTGCCAAAACATCGGTGTTGACACCTGTTTCGACCTCGAGGGTGATGCCTCAGGCCGATAAGCCAGAGAAATTTAAGGTCTCTGAATTTAAATGTTGACAACAAAAGATGTTGTTCTACCTAACTACGTTAGGTGTTGCCAACTTCCTCGCGGAAGATGCGCCAGTCGTATCTGAGGAAGAGACGGACTTCCATGTTTGGAATGCCTATGATGTTTGGCATCAAGGCGATTTCTTGTGCAAGAATTACGTCCTGAACTGCTTAGAGGATAGTCTTTATTCTATCTTCACAAGGACTAAGACCTCAAAAGAATTGTGGGAGGCTCTTGACAAGAAGTACCGCGTCGAGGACGTCGGTACAAAAAAGTATGTAGTTGCAAAATTTTTGGACTACAAGATGGTAGACTCTCGTCCAGTGGTGGCGCAAGCCGAAGAGCTGTAAATCTTAATCCACGATGTCCACGCTGAAGGAATGGTCTTACCAGATCAGTTCATTGTTGCGGCAATGATTGAGAAACTTCCTCCGTGCTGGACAGATTTTAAAAATTATCTGAAGCACTAACGAAAGGAGATAAAGCCTGAAGACCTGATTCTTCGTCTTCATGTCGAAGAGGACAACACGAGTTATCATCAGAAGCCGGGAAGCTCGGAAGACTCAAAGGCAAATCTGATAGAGCGAGGAAGATCCTCAAAACGTCCCCGCCCAAATGAGAAAGATAAAGTGAAAGGAAAGACAGTTGCCCGAAAGTTTGAAGGCAACTGCTATAACTGTGACAAATCGGGTCATATGGTGAAGGACTGCCAAAAACCTAAGAAAAAGAAATCCAAGAAAGACTTGAACCTGGTCGAGAAGAACTTCGATGAGGATGACTTGGCGGTCGTGGTCTTTGAAGTGAACCATGTAGATAACCCAAAGTCTTGGTTTATCGACACTGGAGCGACTGTACATGTCTGCAAAGATCGAAATCAGTTTTCAACATACAAACAAGTCGAAGGGAAGAAGCTTCACATGGGCAACCAAAACTCATCTGAAGCTATCGGCCTGGGAAAAGTGAAACTCAAGATGACGTCAGGTCATGAGTTGAAACTGAAGAATGTGCTGCATGTCCCAGACATCCGGAAGAACCTAGTTTCGGGTAGCCCACTTGTTAGTCATGGTTTCAAGTTAGTTTATATGTTTGACAAGTTTGTATTGACTAAGTTTGTTACTTTCCTTGGAAAAGGTTATCTTTCCAATGGTCTGTTCAAACTAAATGTAACTAGACGTCACCACAGTTCGGGAATCGGCGGTTCACGGTTCGGAACCGCCGGTTCCGGTTTAAGAAAATCTTGAACCTGAACCGGCCCGTCCTAGGTTCCACGGTTCCGGTTCCTGAACCGTGAACCGGCGGTTCATGTCAAGGTCCGGAACCGCCGGTTCCTGTCCGGTTCCAGGCCGGTTCGGCGGTTCATGTATTTTTTTTGTTAACATTGTAATTCAAGTAAAAAATGTAAATATACTTGCATAAATAAAATTAGAATAATGCGATGTACAAATGCAATTTTATTGATACAAATTACAACTTTAAAATTACAAATTACAACTTAAAATTTACAAATTACAACTTAAAAATTATAAATTGCAAAAGACTTAAAGTCTTGATTACAATTTACAAATTACATATTCGAAACAAATGGGAGAAAAAAGAAATAAAGGAAAAGGACTTGAGCGCAACTTAAATTTAAAATTTAAGTTGAGATGCCTACGTATCATCAATGCTCAATTGCATTTTGGAAACAAAGTCCACTTAGTTCTCTTACCTTGCTTACCTATTTGGCTTGATCGGAGGAATTGACCTACTCTTCTTCGTCATGGAAGTAGTCCAATTTCTAATGAATCAAGATAACCGTTTGTTCCGGTATAAATAGTCATTACCTGTTCTTCTACCGTAAGGGGGGCCGCTTGAGATTGTTTAAGCAATTCGCGTAATCGTTGACCTCTTGCCAATTGATTCTGAGTAGCTTTATCAAGATTTGAAGCAAATTGTGCAAAGGCTTCTAATTCTGCAAATTGCGCCACTTCCAATTTTAAGTCTTGGTCGGGTTGTACCTTGATTGTCCCAACCGGTTCTTGGTCTCTAATTTCGGCGGAGCACCAATCATCAAGTAACATGGTGGCTTCCATGTTTTGCCCTGTGAGTCTACATCTTCTGTCGTCCAAGACGTTGCCCTCAACACTAATGGCGGACTCGGCGGCAATAGTGGAAGCCAGAACCGAAAAGATATCCTTGGCCATTGATGCAAGGATGGCAATTTCTTTCTCGTGTGATCCCCATCAATCTAGGACGTCGATTTGTTGGGGAACGGGACCTCCTTCTTCATCATTAAAGGAAAAGTGTGAGTCAAAATATAAATCTAACTCACTTGTCGAATTTGCCATCCTTCCTCCGCTGCTGTAGCCGTATAGGTCAGCCAATTGGGATTGGCGTCGGGGTCATCAACTTGGAAGAAGCCACTTGGTGGGTACTGTTGTACTTGGCTTCGTAATCGTTAAAGAGAGCCCGCAAGTCGAACCCAAAACTTCTTTGCAGAGTTGGGAGGTGGGGGAGGTTTATTTGGAATGTTTGGGCTAGGTTTATGTAGTTGTCTTCGTCCTCGTCATTCGATTGCAAAGCTCGGAGTGGTTCAAGATCAATAGAAGCCAAATTGTTGTAATAAAATTCTAAAATTTTTAAAGTACCAACTGGTCTCCATCTCATTGAAATACTTAAGCCATTTTCCAACCATATAATATAAAACACACATTAATGTAGGATTATTTGCGGAATTTTTCATTGCAGTTTTAAAACCAAATGATATATACATGCAATGTTCTAAAACACGAACGAATGTGTAATAATACAACCCGATAACTCAACGGTGGCATTTCTAAAACCTTTGAATAATTTAAATAAACTCATGCTTTGATCCCAACAAGAAGAGGTTAGATATAAATCATCTACAGGGAAAGTTCTATAAAAATCAACAAAATATTCTATATGATCTAATGTAGAATGCAACATATCATATGTAGAGTTTCATCTAGTAGACACATCTAAAGTAAAAGTTGTGTACCTTATTTTCTTTGAATGACAATACTTCTTCTACGCCTTGCCAATATGAGGCTTCCAGTGGATCAAAGATACAGCTGTTGTAATAGGTTGAATATGTCTTTACCATAAAGACAAAGCATCTTGTACACATAAATTTAAAATATGACATATACATCGTTGGTGAAAATACTTACCACTTATCACCGGGGAGCAAGCCGCAATTAATTCGGGTATACTTGCAGTGTTAGCGGTTGCGTTATCAAAACCAACCGAAAATATTTTGTTGCATAAATCATAATCATTCAAAACATGAATAATTAAAGATGCAATTGCTTGTGCGGTGTGTGGTGAAGGAAATTGTCTAAAACCAATTAAACGTTTATTTAAAGTTCAACTATTATCTATAAAATGACATGAAATTCCCATGTAAGAATTTCTCTAGAAAGAATCCGTCCACACATCAGAGCAAATATTAACTTTGTGTCCCAAGTTAGATAACATTTTTCCTACTTCTCTTTTTTTATCAAAAAACTGCCTGTTGTTAGATCTTTGAGCAGTTGAGGGGGGAATTCTTTTTGTAGCAATATTAAATGCGGTTTGCATAGTAACTTCATATTTTTTGTCATTAAAAAAATTAAACGGCAAATGCTTCATTGCCGCCCATCTTACCATAGCATCAGTAACATTTTTGGGATCATATTTAAATAGAGGCGTACCTGTTTGAGACGATGAGCCGGCAGAGAAGTTTATTTGGCTTTGGGACTTAGTATGCCCATATTCCACGGGATGTTTTACCTTCAAATGGCGATGGAGAGTACCATATCCCCACCGGTTCCAAATGGATACACTTTCTCGCAATAGTTACAATATGCTTTGAACTCACTTGTCTCTATGGTAGTGGTCGGATCATTAGGATTTGAAATCACCACCGGGACCTTCTTGTAATGTTTGGTGAAAATATCAGATTTCAACTTTGGAGGCATATTCTTCTTTTGTCGTCCTAAAGGAAGAGGAGCATCGGTCTCCTCATCATTTTCTCCAACTTGGCCGGCGCTAGATGGGGGAATTGATGTGATACATCATCGCCTTCGTCCGCTAATAGATTCACATCGTATTCAAAATGCGAAGCCGATTGTGAATGCCCCCCTTCTTGGTCGGTGTCGGCGAGGGCAAGTAACAAGGCCGCATTTCGATCTTCTTCCTCCTACGAAAATTATACAATTAAGTAAAAATACTAACAAAAATAAAACACATAGACACATAAATGTTAAAAAATAAAATTATGAATTTAATAAAATGAATTAAAAAAAACAAAAACATATTAGAACTTACTTGCGCTCGAAGAGCGGCTCGCCTTCCCACCCCCTCCGCAACTTGTGCTCTAGTAGAGGCACGTCGACGACGAGTATCACTTTGATCTTGGGCAATTCCCTTGCCCCGATCACCACCACGACGAGATAAAGACATGATATTTATGGAAATTGAAAGTGGAGAATAGAGACTAGAGAGTAGTGTGATTGTGTGAATATGATAACGTAAACAACGTGAGTAAATTATGAGTGCAAATAACGTAAACAACGTGAGTAAATTATGAGTGCAAATAACGTAAACAACTTTAGCAATTAGAGAAAATGGTGGCTTGAGAATAGAGAAATTGAGATTGAGAAGAGAAAGACTTGTTAACACAAGAATGAGGTGAGTAGAAATGAAGAGGAATGGGGTATTTATAGGGGATAAATGTGATTAAATTAAATAAAAAAATTCAAAATTTCAAATTTTTGAAAATCCGGCGGAACCGCCGGTTTACCGCCGGAACCGGCGGTTTTTGGATCGGAACTGCCGGTTTCATCAATGGTTTCTAACGAAAACTGGCGGTTTCTGACGAAAACCGGTTGTTTCTGAACCGGTTTCTGAAAAGGCTAGGGTGTAGGTCGAAAATAGGCCAGAAAAGTTGCCGGAAATCACCGAACCGCCAGTTTAGAACCGGCGGGTCCGACGAAATCGGCGGTTACAGTTTGCATGAAATTGAAACCTGAACCGGCCCGGGGGAACCGGCGGTTCCGGTCATGGTTCAAACCGTCACCGACGGTTCCGATTCCGGTTTGGAACTGCTGGTGACAGTTCCGGGCCAGTTTAGCCGGTTCGGTTCTGTTTGGGGACCTCTAAATGTAACGGTTGTGCGCCGCTCTCCGAAATTATCAAGTAATGAAAATGATGCATCTTCTTCTTACTTGCTTGAGTGCTCTGATTTGTGGCATTGTATATTGGGACATGTAAATTTAAATGCTATAAAAAGATTAGTGAATCTCGATTTACTAAAAGTCAACAAATTCAACTCACCTGAAAGATGTGAGGTATGTATTGAAGCTAAAATAACTAAGTTGTTGTTTCACTCTGTAGAACGGAGCACGAAAGTGATGTTGGATGTGGAAACTGCATTTCTGAACAGTGAATTGGAAGAAGAGATATATATGGAGCAACCTGAAGGGTTTGTTGTACCTAGCCAAGAAAGGAAGGTATGCAAACTAGTAAGGTCTCTATATGGATTAAAGCAAGCACCATTGCAATGGCACTTGAAGTTTGACAAAGTGATGTTGTCAAATGGATTTACTATCAACGAGTGTGATAAGTGTGTTTACATTAAAAAACAGATAATGGGTTTGTTATTGTGTGTCTTTATGTAGACTATATGTTGATTATGGGCAGTAATAATCGCATTATCAACGAGATGAAAAATCTGTTGAAAAAAAATTTCGACATGAAAGATATGGGTCTAGCTGATGTGATTCTTGGAATGAAGATTGTAAGAGATCACGAGGCAATTACTTTGACACAATCTCACTACGCTGAGAAAGTGCTCAAGAAGTTCCGCTCATTTAATTGTGAGCCAGCTGACAAACTTGTATTTATAGTATTGTGTTTGGTATGTTGATGTGCATAATTGTTGAGTTTCTGTGCTCAAAATGGTTATTTCCAGCCAATTACTCTGTGTTTTGGAGTTCACGTGTTTGTTGAGTGTCTTAGGCAAAAATAGGCGAAAGTGGAGCAAAAAGAGAGCCACCCGGTCGGGTGAAGAATATGTGGTCAAATTCCACCCGGCCGGGTGTCAACGCGATGCCTATCGGAGTCGGGTGGAACTTTTATGACGTGAAGACTCCAGAGAGTTCTACCCAACCGGGTGGATTTTATGTTGAATAATTCCACCCGGCTGGGTCCGTCGAACTGACGATTTTTTTAGTCCAGACGCGATTTTAGAAGGAAAAAATAAGAGAGAAGAGCTAGGGCAACTCGAGGGCATTCTCTCCCAGCCGCAAAAACACACACTCTCTCTAGGAAGCACTCTTAGAAGAAGATTGGAGATTCAAGCTTCAATTTCACCGCCAATTGTAATCCGTATCATGAATTACGTTGTTTCCCTTAGTTTTTGTTTGTTTTCTACTTGGAACATGAGTAGCTAAACCTTTCATGTAGAATTCTTGGTGAAGATGCATTGATTCATAGTTTTAATCCAATTGATTTCGTTTTATCTTGCTCTTGCAATTGTTTGAATTATTCTTGTGCTTTTTCCTATCAATTGCTTGATCACCAATTGGGAGTGTAGGGTTTCTTAGAGTAATCGGGAGATGAAATATTAAATCTTGAAAGAGGAATAATTCACACCTTAATTCAATAGAACTCGGGAGAGTTGAGATTTTGAGTGGGATCATTAATCTAATCAAACTATTAGGAGTTAGGTCTAAGAATTAGAAGGGGACTTCAATTATTACACCTAATCTACGGATTTCTCACCTCGGGAGGGGTTTAATCTACAATTGTGATTGATTTAACAATTCTGAAGACTTTAAATGGTAAATCGGTTTTAATTGGGTTAGGCTATGAGTTGTGCATCGGATCCTTGAATTATGCATATTTCTCCATCATCTTACACAACTAGCTTAATTGTTTTCTTGTTTAAGTGTTCTATTTTAATCTCTGCATTTACATGTTTTCAGTAGTTGTTAGTTTTAAAACTAAAATTTCTAATCGTCTGGATAGTCGTTGAAATTAGTTCGTGGTACTTAGGTTGGCACTTAATTGTCTCTGTGGGATACGATATATTCTTGCTTGCTATTTGCTATGATAACCCCGTACACTTGCGGGTATTATTTGGGAAAAATAAAGTTGAGTCAAGTTTTTGGCGTCGTTGCCGGGGACTATTTTGTGTTATATAGCTTGATATCGTGATAATAATCAAGATTACTACGTCAGATTTTACTGCTTTATTTTTCGTTTAATTTTTTTGAGTTCTCACATGTGTGTTTCTTGTTCAGCTGTATGCACACACGTTCTAAAGGCTTGCCTCTAGAACCTTTTGATCCGGAGATCGAAGCAACAAACCGGAAGAGGAACGCCTATAGGAGACTCACACAGAAAATTCAAGCTTCTTCGCCTAACCGCATAGGAGCATCATCAGTTCAAAGGGACCTTTCACCCATCCGATCACCAGTTCAAGACCATATTCTGTTTGATCCCGTTTCTCCTAGTCTGATGGAGTACGAAGAGGGTAACAACGGTCCACCACCCCCTCCTCCCAGTAATGCTGAGCTTCTACAACAGCTGGAGGAGTTGCGTCAACAGGTCAACCGTGGACCACCTGTGCCTGTGCAGAATCAACCGTGGACCAACTGAAGGAGTTGCGTCAACAGGCAAATCCAACTGTCCATAGCAACACCGCGGCCAATACTTTTGAGCTGAAAAGAGGACTGATCCAGATGGCGGAGAACATTGCTTTTAGGGGCAAATCCACATATGACCCTAACAAGCATATCACTAAGTTCATTTAGATTTGCAACACAACAAAGATGAATGGAGTGACAGATGAGCAGGTTCGACTAAGGCTGTTTTCTTTCTCTTTAGAGGATTCAGCAAAGGACTGGTTAGAGAGTTTGGAGCCAGGATCAATTAGAACATGGGATGCTATGGTGGAAAAATTCTTGGAGAAATTCTATCCCCCTAGTGAAGCTATAAAGAGGCAACACGAGATCATTGCCTTTCAGATGACTCCCGCAGAGAATATCATAAACGCATGGGAGAGGTTTAAATCTTTGATGAAACGGTGTCCCAACCATGGGCTAACCCCGACAGTTCAAGTCATTACATTTTTCAAGGGATGTGTGCCTGAAGCACAAAAGGAGTTGAACTTGAGCTCAGGCGGTAATTTTCTCAAGAAAGGAGTGAATGAAGTCATGGAAGTAATAGAGGAGCTTGCATCTAATGACGAAGGATGGAGCAACGAAAGGAGTAAGCTGCATAGGGTAGCGTCTACTACAGATCGTGACCCTATGAGCGCCCTATCCGACAAGTTGGATGCGTTGACAATGAAATTTGACTGCATGGCAATGGGGCAACCGTCTCAAGAACCCCAAGGAAATATGGAGGACGTGAACTATGTGAATCAAGGGGGCAACAACCGGTACTACAATAATCAACGCCCCAACTTTCAGGGTGGAGGATATAATCAGTTCGGGAACAAGGGGCATCCCAATCTCTCTTATGGGAACCCCAATAATGCTTTGCAACCACCCCCGGGGTTCACAGTTACTGTTGGAGTGGTTAATGATCCGAAGAAGATGACCACGGAAGACATACTCAAGTCTTTTATGCTACAGTCCCACAAGTCCATGGAGCAGGACAATCAAAGGATGGAGAAGGTTGAGACAGAAGTGCAAAGTATGGCCACTCATCTGAAGAACATCGACACACAGATCAGCCAGATTTCCCAGACTGTGAGTAATATTACTCAATCGGGAAAATTCCCTTCGAACACCATCATAAATCCCAATGATTGCAAAGTTGTGCAGTTGAGGAGTGGAAAAAGTTATGAGGGACGTGCAATGACATCAGAGGACAGAGTAATGGAAAAGGCACCTGAAGAGGAGGAGTTAGTCGAGGAAGTTGAGACCGAGACAGTACAGATTACTTCCCCACCTAAGGAGAACATGGTTCCAACTCTACCTACACCACCTGCAGCTCACACTCCCACTGATGTAAGGATTCCCTATCCTCAACGTGTGCAGAAGAAGAAAAAGAAGACAGATGCACAGTTCTCGAGGTTCTTGGATATATTTAGGAAGGTGCAGATAAACATCCCATTGGTGGAGGCACTACAGCAGATGCTCAGCTATGCCAAGTTTCTGAAGGATGTCGTTTCCAACAAGAGGAGATGGATGGAGTATGAGACAGTGAATTTGACTGAAAGCTGCAGCGCCATTATTCAGAAGAAGCTGCCAGCTAAACTGAAGGATCCGGGAAGTTCTACCATCTCTTGCATAGTGGGAGATTGTCAAGAAGGGAGAGCGTTATGTGATCCGGGGGCGAGTATCAACCTGATGCCTTATTCGTTCTTCCAGAAAATGAAGATTGGAGTGCTCAGACCCACTACTATATCACTACAGATGGCTGATAGAACAGTGTCGTATCCGAAGGGGATCGTTGAAGACATACTTGTCAAGGTCGGGGAATTTATTTTTCCAGCCGACTTTGTAGTACTTGATATGGAGGAAGATAGGCACGTTCCACTTCTCTTAGGCAGGCCCTTCTTAGCCACAGAGAGAGCACTGATTGATGTGCACAAAGGAGAACTTACTCTCCGACTGAATGATGAGAGTATCACATTTTCCATCTATGATGCGATGCAGAAATATGATGATGAGAATGCTTGGAGGTTCAAACAGTGTAACATGATCGAGGTGATTGATGATTGTGTGAGAGAGGTAGCCCATGCTATCTCTTATCAAGACAGGCTCGAGCGATGCCTATCGCAGTCTTTACTGGCTTCAGACAATCTGCAAGTGTCTGAATTTACTGAGGAGCTACTTCATTTTGTGGGAGCTCTTAATTCTGGTGGGGAGATTCCAAGAAGGAACAACAAGTTTTTATCTCTCAAAGATCCGGCAGATGAGGAAGAGAAAGAAGAGAAGAAAGAGGAACTTAAGTCGTTGCCTTCACACCTCAAGTATAAACTGCTGCGAGTGCTCAGGAAGCATAAGGGAGCAATAGGGTGGTCTGTCTCGGACCTCAAGGGAATCAGCCCTACTGTCTGCATGCACAGGATTCTATTAGACGAAGGATCCAAACCTAAAGCTCAGAATCAAAGGAGGCTCAACCCGATAATGCAAAATGTGGTGAAAAAGGAGGTATTGAAGTGGTTGAAAGCCGGGATTATATATGCCATTTCTGACAGTGATTGGGTGAGCCCCACCCAAGTCGTAGCCAAGAAGGGTGGAATGACTGTGATTCAAGGTGGCAATGATGAGATGATAGCCACAAGGTTGGTGACAGGATGGCAAGTTTGCATTGACTACAGAATTCTCAATGCAGCCACGAGGAAGGACCATTTCTCTCTCCCCGTTTATTGATCAGATGCTTGACAGATTAGGGGGATATGAGTACTACTGCTTCCTCGATGGCTATTCTGGATACAATCAAATCTTAAAATCGACCAATATAAATCGGCCTTTATTTGCCCCTATGGTGTCTATGCCTTTCGGAGGATGTCTTTTGGACTGTGCAACGCCCCTGCCACGTTCCAGAGATGTATGATGTCCATCTTCCACGACATGGTGGAAGATATCATGGAAGTCTTCATGGATGACTTCTCGGTTTTTGGGTCTTCCTATGATCATTGCTTGGATAATCTGACGAGAGTATTGCAGAGGTGCGAGGAGACCAACTTAGTGCTGAACTGGGAGAAGTGCCACTTCATGGTGCGGGATCGTATTGTGCTTGGGCACAAAATATCTGCTGCAGGACTTGAAGTTGATAGAGCCAAGATCGTGGCGATTGAGCAGATGCCACCACCGTCTAGTGAGAAAGCCGCGAGGAGTTTCTTGGGGCACGTGGGGTTTTATCGGTGATTCATTAAGGATTTCTCTCAGATAGCCCGCCCCCTTTCCAATCTGCTAGCCAAGGATGTCAAGTTCAACTTCTCTGCAGAATGTTTGCAAGCCTTTGAAATTCTGAAAAAGACGTTGGTGAGTGCTCCCGTACTTATAGCTCCAGATTGGTCACAACCTTTCGAGATTATGTGCGATGCCAGTGACATGGCCGTGGGCTCAGCATTGGGGCAGAAGAGGGATAAAGTGTCTAGAGTGATCTACTATGCAAGCCGGACTCTAGATCCATCTCAGGCAAATTACACTACCACGGAGAAGGAGATGTTGGCTGTGGTATATTCTTTCAACAAGTTTCGGTCGTACCTCATTGGACCGAAAACGATTGTGTTTACAGATCCTGCTGCCATTCGCTATTTGTTTGCTAAAGTGGATGCCAAGCCTCGATTAATTCGTTGGGTTCTTTTGCTGCAAGAATTTGACTTGGAGATTCGGGACAGAAAGGGGTGTGAGAATGTGGTAGCCGATCACTTATCTAGATTGGAGCACTGTTTTGAAGGGGAGAACTTGAAGAAGCCTATCAATGAGGAGTTCCCTGATGAGCATCCCTTCTATGCTCAGAGCTCCTTGCCATGGTTTGCAGATATTGTGAACTTCCTAGTAGCCAAGGTGGTTCCAGAGGGCCTCAACAGGCATCAAAAGAGGAAGTTCTTTCATGATGTCAAGTTCTATTTTTGGGATGAGCCGTTCCTATTTAGAAGATGCGCGGATATGGTGATTAGGAGATGCACTCCTAATGAGCAATGGGAAGCGGTGATCAGAAACTGCCACTCAAGTCCTAGTGGAGGACATTTTGGAGCTAATCGGACGGCGATGAAAGTATTTCAATGCAGATTTTATTGGCCTAGCATCTATGGAGACTGTCAACAGTTTGTTCTTCATTGCGATAAATGCCAAAAAACTGAGGGTGTCTCCAAGAGGAAGGAAATGCCGATGACAACTATTGTAGAGATAGAGCTTTTCGATGTGTGGGGGATCAACTTCATGGGTCCCTTCCCACCATCCTCTGGCCATCAATACATCCTCTTAGCAATCGATTACGTTTCCCGTTGGGTGGAAGCAATCCCCACTCCGGTCCACTCTTACAAGGTGGTTATCAACTTTGTCAAGAAGAACATTTTTACGAGGTTTGGGGCGCCGCGAGCCTTACTTAGTGATGGGGGTTCTCATTTCAAGAACAAGTGGTTGGAAGTCGTGTTGAGCAAATATGGTGTCAAGCACCGAATCACTTTCCCATATCATCCTTAAGCCAATGGTCAAACTGAATTGGCCAATCGAGAGATCAAAGGCATCTTGGAGAAGACGGTGAATACCAACAGAAAGGATTGGGCTTTGAAGCTCGATGATGCGCTTTGGGCGTATAGAACGGCTTATAAAACGCTAATCGGCATGTCACCTTATCAGTTGGTGTTTGGGAAATCTTGTCATCTTCCTGTGGAGCTTGAGCACAAGTCATATTGGGCAGTGAAGCAGTTAAATGCCAACTACTACAAGGAGAGAAAGGAGAGACAATCTTATCTGAATTTGCTTGATGAATTCCGGAACGAGGCGTTCGAAAATTCTGCCATCTTCAAGGAGCGTCTCAAAACCTATCATGATAAGATGATTGAGAAGCGGGAGTTCTTCCCAGGAGATTTGGTGTTGTTATTCAATGCTCGGATGAAACTCTTCCCCGGAAAGCTTAAGTCAAGGTGGTCCGGCCCTTTCAAAGTTAGAACTGTGATGAAGAATGGTGCTTTAGAACTTGAAGTTGATGATGGGAGAGTGTTCACGGCCAATGGTCAGAATGTGAAGACGTTTCATACTATGGAGCAGAAGGAAGAAGTGTTCCGACTCTCCTTGGAGCCCCAGTAATCTGCTATGAAGATGTCAAGCTAACGACTTTAACCAAAAGCGCTTCAGGGGAGGCAACCCCTAGTAGGTAACTTTATCGTTTTTTGTGTGATTTTTCTTTTGATTCTCTTTGTTTTAATTTTCTTTGTTTAGTGTCTTAGTTTTTTTACTTAAGTGTTCTATCAAAAGTGGAGTTGGTTGTGCTTGGGGGTTGTCATTGTGCAGGATTATCTGCGAATAACTGACATAATGGGTGCAGCATTTGGATTCAGCAGGAAAAAATGCCCAGAAACTTTCACCCAGACGGGTGGTTTTTTTGCGTTGAAAAATTTCACCCGGCCGGGTCGACAGTTTTGTTCGTGGACAGTCCAGAGAGTTTCACCCGGCCGGGTGAATATTCAGTTCATTAATTCCACCCGACCGGGTCGTCGTGTTTGTTAAGGATGGGTCCAGTAAGTTTCACCCGGCCGGGCGGTTTTCAAGTACATTAATTCCACCCGGCCGGGTCCGACTCGGCGAGCCCTAGGTATAAATCAGGTACACCCGGGCCTTCTCCCTCTCTTCTCACCCGGTGCCCCCCCCCCCCTCCTCCTCTCTTCCTCTTCATTTTTTTCTTCACAAAACACACATAAATTCACACTAATCTCACACACGCATCTCAAATTCACCACACCCATCTCAAATTATCTTTTGTTTGAGTGTTTTGGTCCAATTAATTTGTGCATTAGGTGGATTTCACTCAAGAGCCCAAAGAGAAAGCCCTAATTTTTAAATTCTCTCACTTTAAACAACAAAGGTGTGTTCACCTCAAATCTTCTCTATCCATGGATATGGAGTTGTATTTTGTGATGAGTAGGAAGGTTATAGCTTATGCAAGTTGAGTTGATGATAGTTATGTGCTTGACTTGTAAGATTGTAGGAGCTATAGTATAAATTGTTATTTGTGGGGTGAAGTGAAATCCTTGACTATGAAATGGTGAGTTGAGTGAATCCATTGTTCATTGCTTGAAATTGATGCTTGATGTTTGAGTTATGAAATTGCTATTGCTTGCGTGATTTATGTTGATGGAATTGTTGTTTGAGCAGTTATTCTATAATGGGGGTTGATATTGGTGATTTTGTGAGTTTTAGGGATCGAGTCTATCTCCCTCATTGTGTGATTTGTTTTAGGGATTGAGCATATCTCCTCGGTATTGTGTGTGATGAAAGTAATTGTAGGAATCGAGTCTATCTTCCTAATTGCTTTTGCCTTACTTGCTTGTTTATATGGTATGCATAGGGATTGAGTCTATCTCCCTTTTTGATGGTGATTAGACAATACAAGTACGTGAAACATCTTAAGTTTGGGGGAATTTGAATACTTTATTATTTACTATGTTAGGGAGTACAATCTTGTTCTAACATTCCTCATTCTAGGTACTCATCAAATGGCCCCAAACGCTCTAAAACCTCACAGAGTGGGTGTCATACTCCAGAAAGGTGAATCAAAGAAATGGGATGCATTGGTGGCGTTGGATAGCGTGCCATCAAGATATCCAAGCTGGGGCACGTTCAATGGCCTCGGTATCAAGCAATCTTGGGACATCCTCGTTGTGGCCGGCCATCTCACACACTTGTTCACGAGGAAATTCGGGTCGTACAAGGCCCTGACGGTAGAGTTCTTCACCACACTTAAGGTGGAGTACTCCGGAAAGAGGATTGAGTCAATGTCTTTCCGACTTATGAATGAAGCACATGACCTTACCGTCGATGAGTTTAATGAGCTCTTCCAGTTGACGGAAGAAGGTGAAGAAGGTCTTCTTGAGGACCCTCGGCCTGCGGACTACAGAAGAGACGAGTTTTGGGGAATGATCAGCAATGAAGCTGCTTTCAATCCGTCTAGAGCCCAACGCCATCAGAAACCCAGTGCTGAGATATATGACGAAGGCCCTGGTCTACCTGCCCTTTGGCCACACGGAAGCGGGAAGCATTTCAACAAAGATGTTATTCTTGCTGTGGGGAATGCTCAGCCGGAGAAGGATCAACATGGGCCACTACATGATTAAGCACTTGGAGAGGCAATCGAAGAAGACGACGGGAAAGCTTTGTTGTGGGGGAATCGTAGTGGCTTTGGCGTATAAATTCGGAGTCAGTTTTGACAATCGGATGCAAGATCAAGGACCATCGCTACTGGACTAGGAAACACTCAAGAAGGCGGGCATTATAATGGTTGATAGCCGAGTGAGGGGTATTTCAAGATAGAACCAGGGATGTGCATCAGATTCCCCGACCCGCAGCTCTTCGCAGTCGGAGGATGGGGTTACAAAGACAACTGGAAAATGAACTCCCAGGCTCATTTGGAGAAGATCGAAAATGACTCCCCTCAAGGAGAAGTTGCCCCAGACGCTAGGCCGATCTTCATAGACCCAGACTATTTGCCGCAGCCTCATATCCCCATGGAGCCTCTGCAAATCCAGGATGCGTCGGCGGCCATGGATGAGGAAGGTGATGAGATCGGCTCTGAGTTTGAAGTGGGTCAAAGTAGTCGGCCCAATAGGAGTAGACCGCGGGGGAGACCGTCCAGAGATAGCTATCTGGCGGAAATTGCTGCAGGGGTACGATCGCTTCAGGTGAGCCATGATCAGCAGGCGGCCCGTTGGAATCAGGCGAACACGGAAGCAATGGCATGGAGAGCCCAGTGCGACACCCGGTTGGATGGTTTTGGGAACCAGCTTGACCACTATGGGGAACAACTGCAACACCTGCACACTCGGCTCGACGCAAGTGATGCAGCACGACAGGCTTTCTACCAGGCATACTACGCGAGGTTCCCGCCGCCTTCGGAATAGAGGTACCTCAACCATCCACTGCTCTTCAAACTTATTATATCCTCTGTCTTGAATAAGTTTGGGGGGTTCTGACGTGGATCGGTTGCTCTTCTCCCCCACTTGTTTAACGAATATGTTCTTGAGACTATTGTTTTTTTTCTCTCTTCTTTTATTTAATTTTGCTTATTTGGTGTCATTTGGTGTAAGTCCCGCCTGTGGGACTCGAATTCGAATATGGATGAATGTAAGATAATTTGTGCTATGCAATGGGTTGATAGCTAATGATGATAATTGCTTTGTCTTGAAAATTTTGGTCAGAATGGTTAGGGACTTGCGTGATCAATTCATGATTTAATTGTGAGTGAAGTGCTTGTTTGATTGGTCAATGCTAAACCCGGTGAGATTTGAGTCGTATGTTGTTCATGTGTGATTTGATTGGGTATGTACTTTTGTTTCTAGAACTTGCTCCTCGTCATGTCAAGTCTATATAGTGGATGTGAACTTAAGAGATGAAGTTAGACATTCTTTGATTATCCTCATACACTCGTAAATCCCTAGTTAGCCCTCATAGCAAAAAAAAAATGGGTTTGATTGATGAAAAGTAGTATCTTAAATCACTCTCTAAAGTGAATGTCCTTGAGAAAGAGAAGCACATTGGTAGGAAGTGTTAAGGAAGGGGTTCGTTTTATTAAAAAAAATCGGAGGTATAAGCTAGACGAAATCTAGGAGAAAAAAAAAGTGTGTTGACGGAGATAGTAATAAGTGGGTCTTGGAAGCTAGGAGGAAGCATGATGAAATCGATCTTATCTGAGTTTTGTTTTGGTTTGCTAGCATTGTTGAGGAGGTTGGAGGCTTTCAGAGAGGGGTGATGCCTTTCACATACCTTGGGGTCCCGATCTTCAGAGGAGCAAGGAAGACAGATCATCTTTTGCCCCTCAGACAGAAGCTCATGGACAGAATCCACAGTTGGTGCCATCGACATCTTGCTTTTGGGGGTCGGCTTGCTTTGATTAAGAGCACCCTCGCCGCCATCCCACTTCACATCTTACAGGTCATGAATCCTCTGCTTGGCTTTCTGGACGAGTTGGGGCAAATTCTGGCTAGATATTTTTGGGGTACAGTTGGAGAAAATAGGAAGCTACACTGGATTTCTTGGAGACAGACTTGCTTGCCTTTTGATGAGGGTGGCTTGGGTATTCGCCGCTTCAGGGAAGTGTCAGTGCCTTTTGGTTCAAGCTGTGGTGGAGACTGCTAGCTCAAGATTATCTTTGGGCCAAGTTCATGACCCAGAAGTACAGTATCCTTCCTTGTCATTTGCATACATCTCCTTGTGGGTCGCATGATAGTCCTACTTAGCGTCGTTTGTGTCGTATTTGGTCATACATGCATAAGTATATCCGTTGGTCCTTGGGTGAAGGGAAGATCAGCTTCTGGGATGATGTCTGGCTTGGGGCTAGCCCCATCCGGAGTCTGTGCGTCCCGGAAAATGATCCTCCTCAATCTCAGGCTATTGCATCATATTGGCATGATTATGCATGGGATGAGGATATGCTGCATAGTTTATCTTTCAGGTTTGGCGTACCTCCAAATGTGATAGACCAGATCAGAGCCACGCCGATTGAGTTGGGGGCGAAGGATGTGAGGCGATGAAGTCTGACTAGCCATGTCGAGTTCTCTATGACCTCAGCCTGGGAAAGCATCTGGACTAGATTGCCGAAGAGGGAGATTTTTGGGCTTATCTGGAACCAAGGGTTGACCCCTACCATCTCGGTGTTCATTTGGAGGTTTTTATTTGGTGGGTTGCCGGTGGATGAGAAGTTGCAGAGGAGGGGGATTGAGTTAGCGTCTAGATGTCAGTGTTGTCGGTCTCCTTCAGTCGAGTCTCTTAGTCATGTCTTTTTCTTGAGTCAGTCGGCTTTTTCTGCATGGGAGTATTTCGATGCCTGGTTTCCTTCCTCGCACACACCGATTCACACGAGCACTGATATCGCACTTAGACTAGGTCACTGGTGGAGGTCCTCTTTCCAGAGGGCTACTGCCTGACATATTAGTTTTCTTGTTCCCTGTTTGATTGCTTGGTTTCTTTGGACGGAGAGGAACAGCTGCAACCATGGCGGTCGTCCTTTTCGTCATTCTCATGTTATTAGGCAGGTCACTCACCACCTGCACGTGCTTGTCTTGGCCGACAAGATCACCTCGACCCACTAGAGGGGATACTCGCCATCGGTTGATTTCATGCCTTTCTCCCCAAGACAGCGTGTTCTGCGGTCACTCATGGTCCTATGGCATCCCCCTGATGCCCCTTGGGTGAAGCTAAACACTGACGGTGCCTTCTCTACATCAATAATGGAGGCGGGGGGGGGGAGGGGGATTGGTTCGAGGCTCTGATGGAGGACTTTTGCGTTCCTTCTGTGCTCCAATAGCCGCATCATCGAGCTTTGAGGCGGAGCTGTTGGCTCTGATTCGGGGGTTCGAGATGGCTATGGAGCTTTCGACACACATCTGGATTGAGCTTGACTCAGCAGCGACTCTAGTTACCTTGTTGTCATCTAGACAGCTTGGCGCTGCGAATTTCAGACATCACATGGGTTTGATCCGGAGTATGACTTCTCAGCGACATGTTCGGTTCTCACACATCTACAGAGAAGGGAACCGAGCTGCTGACTTTCTTGCAGGTAGGGGGTTCAGACCCCTGTCCTTACTTACTATGATCCAATCTCTGCGCCTCGGTATCTGAAGGCGCTGGTTAGGATGGACCAGCTGGGATATCCTAACTTCCGTTTCTGACGTAGAGATGTGGGTTGATCCAGCTTTTTTGGTGGCTGGTTTTGATAATTTTTCTTTTCTCCCTCGTACATATATAGTCAGTTTTTTTCCACTTAATAGTACGGAGGATCTCGACTTGTGGGACCTCTACTTGGCTTCTTCATGTTCTTGTTTAGATCCTAGTCACTTTTGGGCTAAGATCATGTTGTTGGAACATTTTATCTTGATATTATTTACGGGTTGAAGGTCTGCCTAAACCTCCCGCCCACAAAGGACGTTTTTTATTAAAAAAAAAGTCAATAACCATCAAAATTCATAAGTTCAAACATCCATTCCTTATAAACATCACAATTCCATAATTCATAAGAATCAAGATCTAACAATAACATCATCAAAGATTCAAAATTCAAAATTCAAAATATCACAAGTCAATAAAATTAAAATGTAATTAAAAAAAATAAATTATATCTTATAAGCTAACTATTAAGTATTAATTAAAATATAGTTAAGAAATTAAATTACATTTAATTATAATAAAAACATAATTTATTAATTTTAGAAAACAAATCGGATAATTCGGGTATACCATATCCGATATCGGGTAACCCGGTACCCGATAATCCAAAATTCTCACTACCCGGTCCTAATTCGATACCCGAAAAATAGGATTTCAGGTGTCCAATTATCCGACTTTTTTGGATTTGAATAGTGGGTATCCAATACCCGATATCTATTTTGACAGGCCTAATATTAGAGACCAATAACTCTATTATAAAATACTGCTGTCTGATAAATTTCTGACGTTATTGAGACGAAGAGTTTTAATGGGCCCAATTACGTTTCTCCATAAAATGGGTTTGATTATCCGAACCCGTGACGCGGGTTGAGCCCGACCCGTCAGTTTGTCAAAGCTTTACTATAAACCCTATAATAATTCCCCCCAAATCCACTGGATTAACAATTGGATTTTATTTCGTTCACCGATTTTAATTTTTTTCGGATATATCAGAAATTCTCTCACTAATGCCGCGGTATTAGTTTTCTTCTACGTGATTCAGTATGTAGATTATTCGGAGTATTGTTTATCGGGTGCTGAATAATCTTTCTTGTTTTTGTTGCAGGTACTACTGTGATTATTGTGACACTTACTTGACTCATGATTCTGTAAGTTTATTCTGAAATTTTATGTTTTTCTGCGTGTTCTGTTTTGATGTTAGCTCAATTAATGACTTACTGAGCCCTAACTTCAGATATATCAATTATTATTTGGCGATTGAAGAAAGGATTCGACAATATCAGTATCAGATTTTTAGCTCCGGAGTGCATTTTCTAAATCATCAATGCGTTGATCAACTGCATTGCAAAGTCGATCATGACAGATATTCTAACTCGAATCTAAATAGTTATACATGTTTCTGGAATTGCAGATAATCAGATGATAGTTATGCAAGTTCTTCATTGGCTTGATGTTGAATTTCTTCTAATAATTTTTGAATGCTTGGACTAGCTGGTTCTGTGTGATGCTCTTTCTCTTATAATGACTAGGTTTCCTTTTCACGTCTGCTTTTTAGCCCGGAATGTGTTTTCTAAATAATCAATGTGTTGATCAACTGCATTGCAAAATCGATCTCTTATGCGACTTGAATCTAATTAGTTATACATATTTCTTGAATTGCAGACAATCTAATGATAGTTATGCAAGTTCTTCATTGGCTTGATGTTGCATTTCTTCTAATTAATTTTTGCTTGGTCTAGCTGGTTCTGTGTGGTGCTCTTTTTCTGATAATGACTAGGCGTCCTTTTTGTGTCTGTTTTGTAGCCTTCTGTCAGAAAGCAGCATAATTCTGGCTACAAACATAAGGTACACCTCTTGATGATGTAGTAGAGTATTGAATTATTTACTTTATCTTCAATTGTGCTGGCATTAGTGTTATTAAATATCTTCCGTGGCATCGCCATGACATTTATCTGTGGTGGCATTTTGTAAAAATGCCATCGCCATGCCGATTTGTTGAAGATTTGGATGTTGGACACCATGGGCTGCCTGTGGCGCCATGGTGGTTATGGTGGTTGTTTTGTCATTTTCAGTCCATTAACCTGCAACCCACCCTGTTTACCCAAGTAACCAGACCAATTTGAATAGAGTGTTTAGTCTCCAAAACGATAAAACCTGAAACCTCATCCATGTCTCGCTCTCAAACCCTATCCCTACCGCTCAGTAACTCAGTAATTATTTATGCTATTCGCTATTCTGTTGTAAATTACATTTTTTATGACTATAGTAAATAGTTTCTGCAACTTCAAAGTCGAACTCAGTATACAAAATTTCTGTAACAGTTATTTCAAACTAAAAAGAATATGATGTAGTAAAACAATATGATGCAGATTGAAATAAAACAATACTATGATCCAGTAAAAGAATATAATGCAGTAAACCAAAATTTCTGGAACAGTATGACTTTAATGTGGACTTGTTGAGGATGACTATGTTGAGGTTGATGAGGATTGAGGATTTGAATTTAGACATAATATGTATTGATGTATGACTTCACACTTTAATTATTGTGCTAAGACTTCACTTATTAGACATATTATGCAATTGTTTATGATTATATGGAGTATATTTTAATTGTTGTTCTAAGGTTTGAGATATATGAATAATATATTTATTTATTTATTTATCGATTGCCATATCCTTGTGGCGGGTTTTTGGTCGACCGCCATATGCCATTAGTAACATTGGCTGGCAATTAACATTTGCGGGGTGTCCAGGCAAACATAAGATCCTACTACCAAAAGTTTGAGGAACAACAAACTCAGATTTTGATTGATCAGAAGATCAAGGAGCATCTTGGACAGACAGTAGTATATCAACAGATTGGTGCAGCTTATAACCAACATCTTGCTGCTTTTCCCGGAGCAAGGCCGCGCCTACCTGTCATGCCGCCTCCTATGTTTCCGGGACCTCCTCAGATGGTTCCTGGTATGAGGCCTCCAATGCTGCCTATACCAGTTCCTGGTGCTCCTGGTAAAGCAAATTCTCACACTATTCATCTCATTATTTCGTTGTCAATTATTTTTATTATTTTGCCGTGCAAGATCATGATCTGGGGGAAATTCTGGTAGTATGTTTTTGGCAAGATTGTCAACAGAAGCATGGTGGCTATTCTAGATCATGAAATAATATATCTCTGCCTTGCCTTGCATTGCAGTATAAGGGGGGAATAAAAATGGAAAATTTGGATAATTTGATGCATAGGATGTGTAATAAACAAATCTGGATGCATTCAATTTAACGCAGTGATTGCTATTAGGTTATGGAAATTCTCCAATGGTCCCAATGCAGCCTCAGCCTGCTCCTTCGTTGCCTCCACAATCTAGTGGGCTTCCACCTCCACCAAGTACGAGTGCGCCATCACCAGTTCCTGGAGGAGGCCAACCCCCTAGCTCTAGCGGTGCGCCACCACCTAATGCTACTCAAATGTACAATGTGAATCCACCTGGAACTTCTGCTGCTTCTGCACCTGCTGGTGGCTATTCTTATCCACAGTACTCTCAAACCGGTTAATAGTTTACTAGCCATGGTAATGTCTTGCACTAGCAATTACCAGTTTCTTTTTCTCAATGTTATTTGCTTAAAGATAGGTCTTCTGAGAAGAAAAACTCATACTAGTCAATAGATACTGGTGTTTCTTCCTAGTTTCGGAAAAAATAGGTACCTAATATTTAGGAAAACCCCTTTTTACCCTACATATTTTATGCAGAGCCCCAGCCTCATGTCACAGTTTACTGGCTAGTGTTTTCAACTGAATTCTATGAGTTTGTGCAGATAGTGCTAAAGAAGTAGTTGTTAGATTAAACTAGTATGACATAAGAAAATAAGAATTGAAAGCAATATGGAGATTTAAAAAAAACAGAAATGTACTTATCTTGTCTCACTCAAAATGAAGAATTTACTACTCCCTGGTGAATGAAACATTTATTCAATTTTAATTTATAATCTAAGTGAAGTAAAAACAATAAATTTAATGACAAAAATAAGATGTGTGACTAATGATCTAAGAGTATGAATTAATTAGAATAAGATATACAAATAAAGAAAATATGTGTGAGTAAAGATGTTTATAAAAAGTGCTATGCAAGTCATTAATCCAAATAAAAGGCAAATTAATATATAAATTTAATAGCTTAATTTATAAAAATTAATTTGAAAAAAATATATGGAATATTAAACATATCCACATTAAATATATGAATAATTTAAATCATATAAATTTAAAACTTCTTTGAGAAGTCAAGTTAGAAAATTTGTATTATCCAATAATCACATTTTAGTTGGCTATTTATTTATTTCTTTTAATTTCAGACCATAGCATAACTTGATATACATTGTCAAAGACTAAATGAAATTTTTATATTGGAAAGAATAAATTTCTTACTTCCCGCCACATATACGTATAAAAAGTAAATTACTACTATCACTTAAAATAACGATAATATTTTATGCGTCTTGTTTGTTTTGAATAATGTGAGAATTTACACTACTCTTTATATTAAGAAGTTATACAAACTTTATAAGTTAGATTTAATTTTAAATATATATAATGTCATCTTATTCCTTAGTTTAATCTATAAACTTAGTAGTATTGTTTAATTAGAGGCGAATTAAAATATAAGAACTAAAAACTTTAATTGAGTAAATATAGGATGTAAATTGTAAGCATTACATATATGTGTTCTCGTTTAGCTTGTGAATTAATTTGGAGAAAAAGTATTGCAATAAATGATTAAATCTCAATTTTAACCTAAATAAATGGAAGGCAAACTAAACTCTCTAGCACAATTCCAATTTAACTCAAATATAAGTCTAATTAATTTATAAATTTAATAACTTAATTATAAAAAAATTTAATGGTAGTGCACTGTTTAAATGTTTTTTAAAACTTCTTCAAGAAGTTAGCATTTTATTGGGCTATTATTTGTCCAATTGTTTTTGCCTTAAAAAATTATTTTTGAATAGAAGACACATCATCTTTCCATTTTCCCTCCAAAAATGACATTAAGGATTTTTCATCAAACTTGCACTTTAGATTATGATAGATTGGAAAAGATCAATTGTTATGAAATTCTATCTGTATGCTCATTTGTGTGCTCTGACAAAATCGGACATTGTTGATTTTCATGCAGAGAATGTGCTGAGCTTAGAGGGCTGTATTTCGATTTCGAATACATATTGCATTGTTAACTGTCATTGCACACGCTTGAGCTTACCTATGAAAAGCTGCTTGTAGAAGTATGAGAGATGTGAATTGGTGAGATGGACTTTTTGTAATTCTGTGGAGATTTTCTTTTCTTTTAGGAGAATTTTCATGGTGAAAATCTACATGCTAGTGCTGAGGTTCTAACAATTTGATTTAAAAGTCTCTCATATGTATGAGACAGAAAGAAAGCAAGACACTAATTTTGGCAAAATATAATTCAATTTTCTACACTTTCTCTAAAGCTTAAAGTATTCAAAAATAAAGATTAATTCAGAAACTAAATCATCTCCTACATTATATACACTACAGCACGATGGCAACGATGAACACCTATTTATTGCCAGCAACAAGCCTACCCTACACCTTAATAAAAGCAAAATCATTTCGTCATGTGAAGAAACTGGTTTGTCTTCAACCACATTGTTGATCTAGTCCTCTTGACATGATCAGCAAAGAGGCCATGCCTGCCAATGAAGAACAAAAACGTATAACGTGGAGAAACTATATGGGCTATCTATCTCGACTGAAATGAAATGGGACACGCGTTTCATATTCTAGTCATTCAACAGCAGCTCCGAGCTGTAGGCAGTGCCACCTGCAATGATCATCTCATAAGAAACTTGCTTGTTTGGTTCTAAGGTTGCAGTTATGGAGCATGGGAGGAATTACCAACCTTTCTCAAGAAAAGGAACACATCTTCTTCACAAGCTAGAATCAACAGATCGTCTGGCAGTTGCTCGTCCTTACATACAGATCTGCCAAGTCTCTCAACGGCTGATGAGTAATGCAACAAGAATTAGTAAGCAAAATATGACAAATTGGAGTGCAGCTCATCTGGGATGTGGACGTGTCAGAAGGAAAAGCTCATACATTTGACAGATTACGGGTTTAAGGGGAAGGAGGAAAAAAAAAAAGAAAAGGACCGAATCCGAGCCTTACCACCTTCTTTGCAGTATACAGTACTCCCTCTGTCCCACTTTAGGAGTCTCAGTTGAGTTCGGCACGTGTTTTAAGAAATGTAAAGGAAAATTGGTGAAAAAAAACAGTGGAATGCAGGTTCTACTTTTTTATATTAGTTTTATAATAAAATGTGAGTAGAAAAAAGTTAGTGGAATGTGGGGCTTAATACATTTTATGGAATATTCCAACCGAGACTCCTAAAGTGAGACGGAGGGAGTAGTAATTTTTTGTGTTGATAAGACAACTAGCTTGTCCACAACTTTCAATCCACAAACAAGTAACCACAGAAGCATATATTCCTTGTGCGGGCGAACTCATGCGCAACGAAATGTGTAGCATCTAACATAAAAAAGGTTGTAGCTAAATAACATAAAGAAAGATGAGCAGAAATGAAAGAAGGATACATTTTTCTGCTGTTTGACAACATCCATGTGGGTTGTGGATACTTGAATGAATATGCAGAAGACTTCGGGGACCAACTTGCAAATAATGAAGAGTTTTGAGATTGAAAGTTGGTTACAACGGCTAGTTAACGATTTCTTGGTTGTGAAGGAGCTGGGCTGTTTTAAAAGGAAGTCAGAGCTACGGTTTTGAATAGCATAGCAAGATTAACAACTCATTCATGAGAAAATACACATTATCTGTTGAGAGGAATTAGTTTGTGTATCTCCAATTCTTGGCGAGGGTTCATAGTTGAAGATTAGAGAGAGCTGATTCTTGAGTGTGTAACTGAGTTGTGTAAATTGTATCTTCTTCGATCTGGTGAATAAAGCGTTTCTGTGATTCTCCCGTGGATGTAGGTTCGAAAGAGCCGAACCACGTAAAGAGCTGTGTTGATTTGCTTTTCGTTTGTTTTGCCCCACAATTGTTCGTTTGCCTGCGATTCTGTTCTTCGTGGTGTGTCGATATTTGCATCAGTTTTATAACAAATTGGCGCCGTCTGTGGGAAGCGAACCCACGAGATGACTACCGCGAAGTTCGACATGGAGAAATTCACGGGTAAGAATGACTTTGGGTTATGGCGCCTCAAGATGAAGGCGGTTCTCATGCAGCAGGGTTTATGGGATGTTTTGAAGAACAAATCCGACGCAGAGGGTGAGAAGGCTGACGGCAAGGCACCGGATGGGGAAAAATCTGGCGTCAAGGCTCAGGAGCTCCATGACAAAGCCTATAGCACACTGATCCTCAGCCTTAGTGATCGAGTGCTTAGAGAGGTTTCTAAGGAAGAAACCGCAGCTGGAGTTTGGGCGAAGCTAGAGTCATTGTATATGACGAAGTCCCTAAGCAATAGGCTCTTGCTCAAGCAGAAACTATTCACGTTTAAGTTCTCAGATTCAAGAAACATTGGGGAGCAGCTTGAGGAGTTTGCGAAGTGCCTTGATGATCTTGAGAATATTGAGGAAGAGATCAAGGATGAAGATAAGGCTCTAATGCTTCTCAATTCTCTACCTAAGAGTTTTGAGCAATTTAAGGATGCAATCTTGCTTGGGAGGGATTCCAAGATTACATTTGATGAAGTGCATGCTGCACTCAAGATGAAAGAGTTCCAAAAGGGAGCTGAGAAGGTTGTTGATGCAGCAAGTGAAAGCCTCAATGTCAAGTTTGATCCAAAGAAGAATGGGAAAAAGAAATCCGTGAAGAAATCAAATCAATGGAAGGATAAACCTGAAAAAAAGGAAACCAGATCCTGCTACTATTGCAAGAAACCAGGGCATATAAAGAGAAACTGCCATGCCCTAAAAAGAAAGCAAGCCGAAGATGATGGTGCACAAGATACCGCAGATGTCACTCAGGAAGTGGAAACTGCCCAGGTTATGAATGTCACTGAGGATGAGGCACCGGATGAGTGGGTTATGGATTCTGGGTGCAGTTTTCTCATGACCTCCAAGAAGAGATGGCTAATGAATCTTCATGAGGCTACTGGATCTGTGTTACTAGGCAATAACCAAGTATGTCAAGTCAAAGGCATGGGAAATGTGAGGATGGTTATGGAAGATGGGTCTCAAAGGATCTTGTCTGATGTCAGGTACATCCCATCTATAAAAAGGAACCTCATATCTCTAGGAATGCTGGAAAGGAAGGGTTTCACAACTATTCTTGCTGACGGATTTATGAAGGTTATGAAAGGAAATCAAGTTCTTATGTTGGCTGAGAGGGTAAACAACCTATACTATCTCAGAGCCAAGGCTCTCAATGCTGATCAGATAAATACAGTGGTGACATTAAAGCTGATTGATTGGCATCAGAGATTGGGTCATCTGGGATATGGGGGTCTGAAAGAGCTTGCCAAGAAGGGGCTGATAGCATTTGAAGGAAATTCGGATGAGGATGAACTCAGATCATGTGAGGAATGTATACTCGCTAAGAGTAAGAAACTACCATACGAATCTGGAAAGCACACTTCAACAAAGCCTTTGGAGTATGCACATGCTGATATTTGGGGTCCATCACCTATTCAAAGCATGGGTGGAGGAAGGTATTTTCTTTCTATTATAGATGATTTTTCAAGGAAGATCTGGCTCTACATCATGAAAGAAAAATCAGAAGCTTTCACTAAGTTTCAAGAATGGTGCTCTGAAGTAGGGACAGAGAAGGGTAGTGGTTTGAAATGCCTCAGAACAGACAACGGGCTTGAGTTTCTTTCATCCAAGTTTGATGAATTCTGCAAGGGAAAAGGAATCAAAAGGCACAGGACCGTACCTCACAACCCGCAGCAAAATGGAGTTGCCGAGAGAGCAAATAGAACCATACTTGAAAGGCTTAGGTGTATGCTATTCTCTTCAGGCATGCCAAAGCACTTTTGGGCAGAAGCTGCTTCTACAGCTGTGGTTCTGATCAACAAAAGCCCATCTACTTCAATCAACAACGATACACCAGACATGAGATGGTATGGATCTGCAAGTGACTACACCAAGTTGAAGAGTTTTGGATGTAGAGTGTATGCACACTCCAAAAGAACTAAGTTGGATCCAAGGGCATTGAAGTGTGTCATGTTGGGGTACCAAAAGGGTGTAAAGGGTTACAGACTTTGGTGCACAGAGAAAGGAATGGGGCAGGTAGTGATCAGTAGGGATGTGGTATTCAAAGAAGGTGAGATGCCATATCTGCAGCAGAAGGCCAAGGATGCTCAGTTTGAGGTGGAGCTTGCTGGTAATGAGCAGAAGAATGATGATTCTGACACACACTGTGAAGAAGCTCCAACTATGATTCAGACAGAGCAAATAAATGAGGATCAAAGAAGTCATGTTATAGCAAGGGATAGGCAAAGAAGGCAGATTAAGTTGCCATCAAGGTTTAGTGACTATGACATGTTGTATTATGCTCTAACCGTTGCAGAGGAAATTGAATACCATGAACCCTCTACCTATAAGGAAGCAGTGAGAAGTCCAGAGAAAGATAGATGGCTCAAGGCTATGCAAGAGGAGATTGATTCCCTGTACAAGAATCACACATGGATTCTGGTGTTAAGGCCAGAATATCAGAAATGCATAGGGTGCAAATGGGTATACAAGAAGAAAGTGGAAGCCTTCAAGAATAATGAAGTAAGGTATAAAGCTAGGTTGGTAGCAAAGAGCTTCACACAAAGAGAGGGTATTGACTTCAATGAGATCTTTTCACCGGTAGTTAAACATAGCTCAATAAGGATTTTGCTGGCTGTTGTTGCTCACAGAGATTGGGAACTTCAACAAATGGATGTAAAAACAGCTTTCTTGAATGGAGAGCTAGAGGAGAAGATATACATGGAACAGCCAGAGGGCTTTGTGAAGAAAGGGGAAGAAGATAAGGTCTGTCAGCTGAAAAGGAGCTTATATGGTCTTAGACAGAGCTCAAGGCAATGGTACATAAGGTTTGATGATTTCATGCAGACAGCAGGCTTTGAAAGGTCCTTGTATGATAATTGCGTCTTCATCAAGAAGAGCAAGGGGACTCCATCAGCTTATTTGCTATTGTATGTGGATGATATGTTAATTGCAGCATCAACTATGCAAGAGATCCAAGTTATCAAAAACCAGCTGGAATCTGAATTTGATATGAAGGATTTGGGGGATGCCAAAAGAATGTTGGGAATGGATATCATCAGAAATAGAAGAGAAAGGAAGCTTTGGCTCACTCAAAAGGATTACATCAACAAGTTACTGGAGAAGTTTCAGATGAAGAACAGCAGGTCAGTAACCATACCATTATCACAGCAGTTCAAGCTATCTTCTGATCAAAGCCCAAAGACTGAGGAGCAAAGGAAAGAAATGCTCAAGATACCTTATGCTAGCATTGTTGGGAGTATCATGTACACAATGGTATGCTCCAGACCAGATGTGAGTCATGCTATTAGTGTTACTAGCATATTTATGGCAGATCCAGGCATTGAGCATTGGCATGGTTTAAAGTGGATCTTGAAGTATCTCAAAGGCACATCAGATTATGCAATTCTTTTCGATGGAGGTGGAGGTGCAGATAATAAGGCTGTAATTGGTTATTGTGACTCAGATTTTGCTGTTAGTCAAGACACAAGGAAATCTCAGTCAGGATATGTATTTTGTGTCTATGGTTCAGCAGTTAGTTGGAAGTCAAATTTACAGTCAGTGGTGGCACTCTCTATGACAGAGGCCGAATATATAGCCATGGCAGAGGCGGTGAAGGAAAGTTTCTGGTTGAAAGGGATACTCTCTGATTTTGGAATAGAGCAAGAGGCTGTAACCATTATGTGTGACAGTAACAGTGCCATATGTTTGTCCAAACATCAAACTTTCCATGAGAGGTCTAAACATGTGGATGTCAAGCTTCATTTCATCAGGGATGAAGTGAGTAAAGGGAGAGTGAAGATTGAGAAAGTATCCACTGAAGAGAATGTTGCAGATATGTTAACAAAGGCAATTCCCAGCTCCAAAGTCAAGCATTGTTTGGAGTTGATCAATCTAGTTAGATACTGAAGTTTGGGGGTTTGGAGAAGATGATCAGATGTTGTTTCATCCAAGATCCAAGGTGGAGATTTGTGGGTTGTGGATACTTGAATGAATATGCAGAAGACTTCAGGGACCAACTTGCAAATAATGAAGAGTTTTGAGATTGAAAGTTGGTTACAACGGCTAGTTAACGATTTCTTGGTTGTGAAGGAGCTGGGCTGTTTTAAAAGGAAGTCAGAGCTACGGTTTTGAATAGCATAGCAAGATTAACAACTCATTCATGAGAAAATACACATTATCTGTTGAGAGGAATTAGTTTGTGTATCTCCAATTCTTGGCGAGGGTTCATAGTTGAAGATTAGAGAGAGCTGATTCTTGAGTGTGTAACTGAGTTGTGTAAATTGTATCTTCTTCGATCTGGTGAATAAAGCGTTTCTGTGATTCTCCCGTGGATGTAGGTTCGAAAGAGCCGAACCACGTAAAGAGCTGTGTCGATTTGCTTTTCGTTTGTTTTGCCCCACAATTGTTCGTTTGCCTGCGATTCTGTTCTTCGTGGTGTGTCGATATTTGCATCAGTTTTATAACAATCCACATCCAGGTGCTGGCTAAACAGCTGTGGTATCCTTGATTCTCTAATTCCAGTGCGTAGGACATCAAGTTCTTTAATTAACGATATTGCAGATAGATTCTTTCTACAGCAGGATTGTTTGTGCGAGTTAAATATAAACGGTTCTTTCTTGCACCTCCACCGGTAATATTTTTCATCATTGGAATTGATTTCTTATTAACGAGGTCAGCATCGTTCCTTAAAATTCTAGCATTCACAGTTTTCCGAGAGATAAGTGAATCTAAGAGAAGTGGCCAGTAGTACTCCCTCCGTCCCCTAATAGGAGTCGCTCTTTGACCGGGCACGAGTTTTAAGAAATGTAGAGAAAAGTTGGTTGAAAAAGTTAGTGGAATGTGGGACCCATATTTTTATATTGGTTTTATAATAAAATGTGAGTGGAGTGAGTTAGTGGAGTGTGGGGCCCACTACCATTTATGGTAAAAATGAAGAGTGACTCTTAATGGGGGACGACCTAAAATGGAAATTAGCGACTCTTATTCGGGGACGGAAGGAGTAGTATTTTGTAGAAATACTTACTGGATCTTGTTAACCTTCCACTCGAGTTTGTTTTTCCCTTGTAGTTTGTTTTTCCCTTGCAGTTTACCTAATACATTTTTTCTCTTGCAGTTACTACATTGATATCACAAGTATTTTGATTGCTTTTAACTCACTTAATCCAACCCTTCTAACTTCCTCTATAGATCATTCTGCTTGCTTTTAGTAATTGGAAATGTTTTCGGCAATTCAATCAGTATACAATTTTATATTTTCATAAATGTGTCTTATGTTCATTTTCTGGTTTCTGCTCATTTAGTATCTTATTCTCTCTTAAAAGTTTATGCACTTTTTATATATTTAATTTGACCGGTTTAAGCTGAGTAAATTCTCATGAAAAACCATGATACCATGATACCAATGTACCAGTTGAGTAGATTGTCTTCTCAGCTGGTACGAGCAATCTTGTATTTATTTGAGTTCCTCCCACTTTCACCGTTGCATTCATGAATCAAGTGTAGTTTTAGATGGTAACTAGTATGCACACCGTGCGATGCACGAATCAATTGATTTTAGGAAAAACTAATTTAACACCACTATATCATTACATAAATTTGAAAACTAAAAAAACAAAGCTTGCAAAACTTAACATCTACAAATGTTTACAACAGACATATATATAGCCTATGTATTTGTTCTAAAGTTTTCATCCTTTTTTTTTCTTTCTCTCTTCGAGAATTCTCTACTTTTTCCTATATATTCTATTTATTTCTAGATATTTCTATTATAAATTATCATCAATTTTTAATTGCAAAATTCACGCTTATTGTTTATTCAAACACATTTCGTACAATAAACATAGTAAAATACGAAGACAATGAATCGCAGTTTAGTTGAAAGTATTTTTTCTCTATCCCATAGATTAGGATTTCAAGTCATCACGAAAATAGATAGAGAACAATTATTGATCCTCTTTTTCTAAAAAAATTAATATTAAAACATTGTAAAATAAGTAGGTTCCAAAAGCATAAAAATTTAAGAAGGTTTATCTCTCAAATGTATGCTACCACTTCAATTTTTTAAAGATTTGTTTAATAAAATTTGGATCCACCTAAAATTTTGGTTTCAAAATCAATTTATTTTATAAATGGAAGAAAATAGTGGCATCTTTAAAATAAATAAACGGTAATTTAGTAAAAATTAATGTAATTGATATTCTCTTCGTCTTATAAAAATAGTCTTATTTTTCATTTTTGTCCATCCCACAAAATTAACTAATTTCTATATCTGGTAGTTTTTTTTCTCTTATGAGGTGGACCTCGATCTCCGCTACAATATATTATCTTTTCTTGCTATATTTTTCATACTTTACTAATTTTATATCATGTCTGTGCCGTCTCCAAACTCCTTATTTTATGGGTTTCATGGAGTAATAAATTCAATTCAAATAAAACCAGTATAGCACTTATGATTTAAAATTTGAAGGCATTGTATTAGTAATAAAAATCTAAAACAAAATGAATGTTCATTGAAAATAATTGGGACATATTTTTTGTGTCACAAAACGTTCCTAACTCAAGGAACAAAATGAAATTCAATACTTGAAGGAATAAATATCACAAAGCACAATAGGTAATATGCTTAATATGGACAACGACCTCGTACTTATATTAACTTATTAGATCACTTAATCAGGTTTTTACTTGTGTTTTATGTTTTCAAACATTATACTAAGAATTGATTGCCTTTATCTTGCTACTATTTGTGGTTGATAGATATGGGAAGCAGAGCGTTTTATGTTTTCAAATATTATAATATGGTCCAACATGATCTCTTAAAAGTTGTATACATTGGGGGTGTTCGGTTGGCAAGATTAAATCTCATGATTAAATATGTATCATGTTTGGTTCATAAGATTGAACCCTTCAACTTAATCCTAGATGGATAGTCTCATGATAATTAGCCATAGCCTCCCCCCTCCAACTAAGATAATCCCACAACTTAATCCTAGATGGATAGTTTCATGATATTAGTCATGGCAACTGAACGCCACCATTAATGACTATCTATTGAAAAATCTAATTAAGTGATCTACCAAGTTAAATAAATTTGAGGTTAAACTATCATCCATAAAGAGTATGTGAACTATGGGGTATATTTAAGTTGCCAAATAGGTTGTCAATGCTCATCAATCATCATTATAGACTTATAGTTATCTAAGTTGCCAAATAGATGATATTTCGACCGTCTTTCTTCGATTCCATGGAGCATCTTCCAGTCCACTTAGCATATGAGGCATTGATTGCAGGACCGGTGCATTTCCGATGGATGTATCCCTTTGAACGATACATGCGCAAGTTCAAATTAAATGTAAAGAACAAGGCCGTTGTGGAAGCATCTATATGCAACGCATATTTGACTGAGGCAGCATCACATTTCTGCACTCATTACTTCGAGTCACATGTCCGTTGTCGAGGTAGAGATGTTCCTCGTAATGATGATGGAGGTGGATCAACTCACCCTGAAGACATGCTTTCAATTTTCACATATGATACCAGATGTGCTGGGAAGGGACGCAGACGGTTCTTGTCAGAAATGGAGTACAAATCAGCACAAACTTGCATATTAGTTAATACTATAGAAGCGAAGAATTTGAGCAGTAAGTTTGTTTTCCTTAATTTTATTGAAATAATTAGATTATTTATTTAGTCATTGGTTTTTTATATAAAACAGTATGTTCATCGAGCAAGTGTGTGGTTGGTTTCCGGGAATAACACCACCGCAGATAGAGCAACAATTAGATGATCACTCTGCATCATGGTTTAAAGAATATGTAAGTTTTCTATCCACTATTATTGTTGAAATGATGTGATATATTCACTAATTGAATTTTGTATACAGGGTCAAAAAAAATTGCCTCATGATAGTCATTTGTACCATTTGTCACAAGGTCCACTGAATGGGGTAATGAGTTACAATATTTGTTTCGTCAATAGATACAAATTCCACACCGACTCTTATGGGAAAATTAGATCTATGGTCAACAGTGGAGTATGCATCAGAGGGTCGAATTATAGCTACGCCGAGGATGACTTTTATGGCATTTTGAGAGAAGGTGTGGAGGTGGAATATCGTGCATCGCCAATAAAGAAAGTTGTATTGTTCAACTGTGCATGGTATAATCCGGCTCCGCCCCCACGTGGTGGTACAATTGTACATCCAAAGTACAAAATTGTAGAAGTGAATATTCAGAAGGAGTATCCAAAATATGATCCATTCGTCTTAGCTCAACAAGTATCTCAAATTTACTTTGTCTCTTTTCGGAGCAAGAAAAAAAGACAAGGTAGACTGGCGAGCAGTGTTGAAAGTTCGAGCAAAGAAATTTGATGACAGTTATGCCATCACAGAAGAGGCAGATGAAGATACAGCTTTCCAAGAAGATGAAGTGGAAATTCATGAAATTTCTGATGATATGGAATTTGTAGAACCTTCACGTCATGATCCTAGTGGTGAAATGATTCCAATTTTGAAAGAGATTGCAAATGATGAAGAGGATGATGATGATGACGAGGACGAGGACGACGACGATGATGAAGAGGAAGAGGAAGAGGAAGAAGAGGAGGACGAGGATAAAAAAGAAGAATAAAGTTTTTAATTGAGGTTTACATCTCATATTATTAGTTTATATTAATGCAAATTTATTATTTATTTTTAATCTATCAATATCTAAAGGGACAATTTTTGGGAGTCTATGTGGCACACATTTAAGCGGGAAAACTATCTATTGGGCAAAAAAATAGTAAATATTATTGGATAGAAATTGGCCCAATGAGATGTAGAAAAAAATGGCTTCTATGAGAAGTTTTAGACATTTATAAACTTAACTTCACTAACCCTGGCTCTCATTCTTTCTCTCTCTCTCAACTGATTTTCTCCAAATATGAGTTTGGCGGCAGGATCATACGAGCGTTTCATTTGGGGCTACAAACTGAACCGTTCACTAACCCTAACCCCGCTCTTCTCCTTCCCCTCCCACCTCTCCACCATCAAAACCGTCGCCGTCGCGGTCTCAGGCGGCAAAGACGACTGCGTCAAAATCTACGACCTCGGCGAGCGTTGCCTCAGCTCTCCGATCTGGGGAGTTCAGGCCAAAAAATTAAAGACGGAGAAATCAACAGAGATAGGAGAAGCCGACTTCGGCGAACTCACCGGGGAAGCGAGGAACGACGGCGGGCGAATTTGAGAGAGAAGCCGCTGCTGCTGTCCCCTCTCAATCGAGGGCTCGACTGGGAAATTTGGTTTTGTGAAAGAGAGAAAGAAGGATTGGAGGAAATGGAGGGGAACGGAGCTGGTGAATCTCCGGCGAGCCAGGTGAACGGCGACTCGCCGAGAGAGAAGAGAGGGTGAGCGAAGAAGAAGAAGAGGCGCCGCTGATTTCCTAGAATAGGGTTTTGATTTGGGGAAGTTTTAATAAAAAAAAAAGAAACAAAAAGAATGAGAGTGAAGGAGAAGTCGCGTACAGCAGGGAGTATAAATTGGGCCTCCTCACCAATTAATTAGGTTTTGCCTGGAGTATAATGTTTTTTAGGTTTATTTGTGTTAAAATTTTAGTCTAAGGAATGTATTATTTAGGCTTTATTTTTATTGGATTTTATGATTTTGAAAAAATTTATGAAAATATAGTTTTAAATTGGGTGTTACGTATATATCATTATATTTATGTTTTACAAATTAGGTTTTAATTTTGAACTATTAATTTATTGGACTTTGTATAAATATTTTTAATTTAAATTCATCTTTGTAATTATGTTTATGTATTGTTATTTTGCCTTTTATTTGAGTTAAAATTAGAATTGTGCTAAAGAGTTTAATTTGTCTTCTATTTGGGTTAAAATTAAAATTTTATTCATCATTGTAATAATTTCTTCACTGAATTAATCTATAAACTAAATGGCAACACAAATATATAATTTAATTTTCCTGCTATATTTATTTAATTAAAATATTTAATATTTCATCCTCATAAAAATAAAGACATTTTTTATATTCAATTCAATTGAATGACCGAAAGTTTTAATTATTCATGAGTTTAACTGAATATTAAAATAATACTACTATCTTTTTACGAAGTTGTAGTATGTCATTGAAGTGTAATTGCTCTATATGTATTATATATTTTAAAGTGTTTTAGTTAATATTTATTTTAAAATTTATAGTTAATTAATTAATATATTTTTTGAATTATCTAATATGAGTATACTGTTATTGTACGTTTCTTATTCCAATTTCTACTCTTTGATCTTTACTCACACATATTTTCTTTATTTGTATATTTATTCTAATTGACTTATATTCTTTGATCCTTAGTTACACATATTCTTTTTGTCATTAATTTTATTGTTTTTACTCCATTTGGATCATTAATTAAAATTGTATATAGATAATACATTCATTAAGGAGTAGTACATTTTTTTAAAATCTTCACATTGCTTTGAGTTCTTCTTTTCTATATTTTTATTATATTTTGTATTCATTATTTGCGCTTTAGTTTAGCCTTTTTAGGTATAAAGTGGGTTTAGTGGGTTGGATCTAATGGAGGATTTTAGATTTAAATAATTTGTAATTGTAAATTTTTATTTGAATAGAGTTTTAGTTTGGGTGTTGGGTTCTATTATTATGTATTTTAAATTTTTTATGTATTGGGCTTTGTAAATATATATTTTTTAAATTAAATACTTTTTCATTAACTTTGATTTAATTTATTAGATTATATAATGTTTTTAAGAATCTTACTTATATCTTTGGTCATGCATATCAAGTTATTCCATGGTCTGAAATTAAACATAAGAAAATAAGTAGTCAGCTAAGATGTAATTAATTAAGAAAATATTTAAAAAAAATCAACTTTTTGTGTTTAATTTTTATTCTTACAAATTTGTAAAATCTCATTTTAGTATTATCTTTAGTCTAAATTACAAATGGAGTTTTATTTAACATTAATTGAACTCCTACTTTAGATGTAGTTTGATGAAGTTAATTAGTTTATAATCTTTTTGGATAAATATGATGTCCGTGTTTATTTGTTTGAGCTCTGATAGTATATCCAAGTTTGATACAATCTCTAATTATTTTGCTGAATCATTTGAAGTCGTTTGGTATTCCTAATCATGCATAGCTTTTGAAGGTTGGTTTTCATGTTTTGTTGATAAGGAACATTGATCATATGAGTTGTGTAATGGAACTCTGTTGATAATCACACGTTTTGGTAATCATGTTTTCGAGGCGAAAGTTTTGGTTGGTCATAACGTTGGTGAAAAAGTTTTGATTCCTATAATTTCTTTAACTTCTGATCCAAAATTGTCATTCAAGTTTTACGCACTGTCAATTCCCTTTGACTATTGTCTCATGGGTGATTTAATTTGAAATATTTTAGTACGCAACCGTTGTGATTAAAGACATTAAGGTAACTATTGTTAATATTTTAATTATAATATCCGTGTTCCAAATTATTTTTTGAATACATATGTTTTGAATACATATGTTTTGTTGATTAAAATTAATGAACTATTTATTTATTTAAATTATATGATTTTTTCGTCTCATGTCCTCATTTGCACATGTATTTTCTTTTATTTATATATCTTATTCTAACTAACCCACTATTTATCATTAATCGTATATCTCATGTTTGTCATTTGTTTTATTTTATTTTACTCCACTCATATCATAAATTAATATTGCATAAAATCGTTTGCCAAACATAAATATTACATTTCTCTTTTTGTTACTGTTTATAATATTTTTAACCCTTTATAATGTTATGAATACTTATTATAATTAACACATTTTTTTAATCATAAATATTATTAATTCTCTTTATGATCGCTGTTCCTGGAATTCGTGAGTGCTTGATGAGGATCGATTTGGTATAATTGAATTCGAAGAAAAATCAGTGGTAATTGAACTAGGGTGAGTTAACTGTATAAGTTGCATAGTCATGAACGTTGTATTGTACGAATCAGATTAGGTTCAATCTGTATACATTTTATTGCTACTAAGCTTTGGTGTCTTCATCAGAATATCTCCGGTATTCATCGATGATCAGTCATTTTTTTGGTGTCTATTACTGCAGAGAAAAGACAGGCAGAGTCTGGTCGCATCAGAGAGAAATATCCGGATAGAATTCCAGTGAGTTAAACAATTTATTCCACAGTTGAGGCGTAATTATATGCATTGTTTGAACTCTGATAATCACATAGTAGCAGTCAGATTAAAAACTCCCCCTAAATTGGCTGACATACTTCCCCAATATCTAGGGCATCACCACTTTCCTAATCAGAGTTCTTGAAGCTTTTAGTTAGTTGTTGTTTATATCTTTGATTATAAGAAAGAGTTAACTGTGTCTAATTCTACCTTTTTCTGGTCTAATTCTACCTTTTTCTGGTCTAATTCTACCTTTTTCTGGTCCAATCTGCATACCAATTGTGTCTAATTGTACCTTTTATGCTATTTATGTGGTTTGTGATTGGGTATGGTATTGTGGATTGATTCTTTGGGGGTTTAGTCGTGGTAACTGGATGAAGGATTGGATTGAGCACCAAATGTTTATGATGTTTTGGTGATAAGTTGGAATTGAGGCTTCAGCTTTCTGTAATTTGCAGCAACACTTTTTAGGTTATTTACTTGTTGAGTTTAGTGGTTGGGGTTTGGAATTGGGATTGATGGAGAGGATGTTCTCCCTTTAAAGGTTTGATGTCTAAGCTTATTATTTACCACTTTGGTTGTACTATGCTCCATCATATATTCATCTTATCAATTTTATTTATCTTATACACCTAATCTAGCAAAGCATATCTTATTTACTACTCCCTTCGCTCATGAAAAATAGACAAGTTTTGTCATTTTTGTCCGTCCATAAAAAATAGTCTAGGTTCAAAAAGGAAAGTTTTCAACCAATATTTACCCTACACATCATTCTAAATGTGGGCCCCACAATCCACTAACACTCATTTCACTATCTTTTCCTTCCCTCTCTCTTACTTTTCGTATATCTCTCTTACTTTACAAATTATACATTAAAACTCATGTCATCCATAATCTTGTCTATTTTTCGTGGACGGATAGAATATTATTTTTCTAAATCGAGCAAAAAAAACGACCCAACTATCATGGAGGTAGTAATATTTCTCTCTTTACCAATTTACCATATCTATCTCTTAATTTCGCCTACCACTCATGACGTAATAATGTTAATGCTAGTCCAGGGGAGCACTACACTCCCTATAAACTTATACTTCTAACATCCTACTATATAAACCGTTAGATATACAGATGTGGGGTTGTGATTTCATCAATTGAGATTGCATTTTTTAGCATTTTTGTTGCATTAAAGGATAAATTAGTTAGTTCATGTATTTAACCCACTCTCCTAATTTGATGCGTGATATTTGAGGGATCATTCAATTACACGATCCGTCTGCTCATTCAACTCCTTTCTAACCTTTCCACTTTCTTTCCAATTCATTCAACTTCTCATTCTGCCGTGTTCATCTCCAAAAACCTCCAAAAACACATTCTCAATTCAAAACATTAACCCAATCCCGCCGCTCACCATAGTTCTGGCGACAGCAAAGTCCAACACTTTCATCAACATAGCTTAAACCGCTTCCATCAATCGACTACAAATTCGATAATGTCTAAACGACGAGAAATTTCGAACACCACTGACGTCGAAGAATCTTTGTGAATTGGTACTTTCCTGCTTGTCTCGGATATTGTTTTGTGAAGTTCTGTTTGCTGATTCAATTGATTTATTTGTTTAATTTCTTTTTTGTGTGTATTTAGATGTTCTTCGTTATGTCGATTTGGTGTGGTGTTTTTGCTTAGCGTTGTATTCGTTTTGCTTATTGCGACTGATTTGTTGTTTAATTCTTTTTTTTTGCTTAATTTCGTGATAAATATGTTTTTTGTCGGATGATATTTATGTATTGAAAAGTTTTGCTTAAGCAATTCGAAATGTTGCTTTTTTTAAAAAAAATTGCAAACATAAGTATCACATCAAATTTGAATAGGGTACAAATTCGAAAACAAAGTGATGCGAATTAAATAAAAAAAATCGAAAAACCAATCTAAACTCGAGATTCCATTGACGAATTGAAGCATAATGAAAAAAAAACTCACAAACTAATGAATTGTCTGATTCCATTGACACATTTCTTTGGAGTGAAATCAAGATTTACGATTTGTATTTCAACAATATATAAAACGGGGTACAAGGGTTATGTGCATATGCGTGAAAACTTCTCAAATAATCTGTGTAAATGAGTTTTTTGTAGAAGATAATGAAATATTGTAAAAATTGTTAGTTGATTATGGAAGACAGGTTCAATCTTCTTCAACCGTAGAAAATAATGAAATCTATGGAAAGTATGATTAATTCAATTGCAAAAAAAGTAAATATTGTAACTTACCATGTGGGAATGACAGCAGTTAAGGGAATTAGTGTAACTGATCAAAATATGCATTTTGTGCTTACCCTTTGTGCAAATAAATATGAATATTAAATTAAATTGCCAGCAGATGATGTGGCACAATCATGTGCATCCGTAACAGATATCAGATAGTCTATATTGGTGGCAAGTTGTAAACTTAAAATGTGATATTTTTGAAGTGCATCCCTTGCATTAAATCTTTACTCAGGTCACTGAAGGGTGTAATTAGCCCATTATTTGTTGAATAAAAAAACATGTGCGGCCCAAGTAAATTAGTACTACTCCTTATGTCCTATTAAGGTATCTCACTTTCTATTTAGTATGTCCATTAAACATGGTACTCCTATATTTTTATTTTTAGAAAAAAAATCTTTAATATTAATATAAAAATTATAGGATAAATGGGAAAAAAAGCCATAAAGTTTTATTAAATTCTAGTTTATCCTATAATTTTAAAAATGACTAATTATATCATAATTTTAACATTTTTCTTAATTGCCTCATAATTTATGAATTGGGAGAAATTATGTATGCCTTTGGCAAATGAAATATGTCATACAGACAAAACATTCAACTATTTAAACAACATCAATAATGCATTTAGTCAATTATGTCTATAATTTTTACATATGTACGAATTACGCTAAACTCAGAAACGTGGCATATAAAATATTTTGCTATGGAGAATTGAGAAAATTGTCAAAGCCATTATATGACATGCCGTGTTTCAACAATCATATTTTTATATTCATGAATCCTAAAAATCTTTCAAGCAGAAAAGCTCTCTCAAAAGACAATTTCAGACCAATATTGGAGATCAATATCAATTTCATCTAATCTAAGAAATAATTCAATACTCCGCTAGCCAACATATACTAACTTGCACCACAGCACCAGTACCTCATACCTCATACTCTGCTAGTTCCTCGCCTCGCCTCGCCTACCACGACCAGCTTGGTTCTTGTGTTTGAATGCCGCTTGTCGTCTCAAAAAGTCTCTCTGAGCTTGTGTTTGAATTACGCTTGGCCGAAGACTACTGAGCCCGTTCTTTCTTCTAACTGCTTCACCACATCTTCTAATTCTATGTACCGTGTATCTTCAACTTGAGAAGCTCATTTTTTTCAAGCGTTTCAATCAACGCGCCAATAACAGTGTCTGTGACGCCCGATTTAATCCCGACCTGCTGCGACGGGGGGAGAGGTGGCCGAGGACCTGTTTTAATCACCTCAGAATTCGAAACCTTTGCAACAGCTGAATCAGAAACCGCGTCAACTTCCCCTTCTAATTCAGTTTGTACATTATCCAGCAAAGCTGAATCAATTTCTCCTTTCGATTCGAATTGTACTTTCTCCAGCAAAACTGCATCACTTGAAAATCGCTGCTGAGTATTTGAGCGCGACGAGGAGGAGAGGATTAAGCGAGAGAAGGTGAATGACGGCGCCGCTCGGAGGAGAGGAGAGGATTTTATGGATAGGGAGTATACAGCGGCTGATGCACTTCGATTGCGAGAGTAGGAAATATCAGCGGCGCGGCGGGGTGGCGGATAAGACGTGCAGTATTAGGTGCGGGGAAAACGAAGAGAGCGCAGCCATTTCTGCTCAAAATTATTTTTATTTTCGCTTAACATACACAACAAAACATTCAAAGTCATTTGTCCTATAATCTCATTTTGTTATTTTTTATGTCCTTAATTTAAAATTTCATTTACTTTATTTAATTTTAGTTGAATAACCAATCATTCAACTAAATTATTAATAATTATATTTTATTATAAAATTAGTATATAAAAGTAAGTTTATATTTCATTAATTCTTTTTTTTACAAAAGTAAAATAATTTATTAAAATCTTATATTAGATTAAAAATGAAATTATAAATGGCGGAAGCATTTATAAAGATATTTAACTTACAACATCCACAGTAGTGCGGATGTCTCGGCGGAATCCAAAAACACCTCCTGCCACGTCATAAGGACTTCCCACTGCACAGTGGCTGACATCCCGACGGACTTCCCACAATAATAAAAATTCACAAATTCACCAAATTAAACAATTTACGGAATTAAAATTTCACCACGATTACGGAATAAAAATTTCATTAAATAAAAAAAGAAAGGTACATTTCAACAAAAAAAAAACTAAAAAAGTACACTTCAATAAATACAAATTCCATCAACGACGACCCCTCCGCTGCCATACTTCTTCAATTATATCGTTCTAGAGTCGAATATGGGCTTGTTTTTTGCGCATGTCGGTAAATGCACGGACTCGCTCGACCTCGTCATGGGGTATCCCCATACGTACATTGCCGGTGGCCACGCCGTGGCTTGGACCCGCAGCATCAGCATCATCATTGGCCCAATCCGTCAGTGTTGGACCTTCATCTTCGACAATCATGTTATGCATGATAATACATGCGTACATCATATCGGCGATGCTGTCAGCATACCACAGCCGTGATGGACCCTTCACTGCCGCCCATCGAGCCTGGAGCACACCAAATGCCCGCTCCACATCCTTGCGCGCTGCCTCCTGATGACCCGCAAAATATACCTTCTTTTCTTCTATTGGACATCTGATCGTCTTCACAAAGACGGGCCACATAGGGTATATCCCATCAGCCAAATAATAGCCCATGTTGTGTTGGTTGCCGTTGGCGACGAAATTGACGGCCGGACCGATGCCCATGCACTGGTCGTTGAAAAGGGGCGACGACTGGAGGACGTTGATGTCGTTGTTCAACCCGGATACTCCAAAATAGGCATGCCAAATCCACAGCCGGTAGTCAGCTACCGCTTCAAGGATCATCGTGGGATTCTTGCCCTTGAAACCCGTAGTGTACTCCTCTTTCCAGGCAGCGGGGCAGATCTTCCACTCCAAATGGATACAATCTATGCTACCTAGCATCCCCGGAAACCCATGCCGAGTCCCGTGCATATCCAGCAGAGCCTGAAAATCTTCGGGGGTAGGCTTCCGAAGATACCTATCCCCGAATATCTCCCTAACTCCCTGAAAAAAATACTTTAGGCAATCGCGGGCAGTCGTCTCGCCGATGTGGAGGTACTCATCGAACATGTCAGTCGCGCCTCCGTATGCTAGCTACCTGATTGCGGCAGTGCACTTCTGAATCGGAGTGTGGCCGGGTTTACCAGCCGTATCCTCCCGCACCCTGAAATACCCGTATCGACGCTCTAAAGCGCCTACGATACGCTGAAAGAGCAGACGATGCATCCTAAAACATCGCCGGAACATGTTCTCTCCAAATCATGGCTCCGGAGCGAAGTAATCCTCATACAACCGACGGTGTGCAACGAGGTGGTCCCGGGTAATATAGATCGACGATGGATGGGTCGAGGTACCGCCGGCGCCAAGACCGCCTGTATCTCTCTCTCCGCTGCCTCTCGCACACGTGCATTGGTGAGAGGAGAGAAGATATGTGAAATATGTGCGAATAGATCACGCCAAGAAATATATCAAAATAACAACTGACCGAGTGGATCAGTTTGCAAGTGTCGCTGCAACTTGATCAAGGCGCTTCTCTCTTTCACAAAAATATTTATAACTCCCTAACATGCATCCTACTTTTAACAGCAAGGGGCAAGTACGGGGTCGATCCCACAGAGAAACTGGTGCGTTGAGTGTGTGTTTAGTGAACAGGGTTCAGCTGCTGTCATGCTTTAAGTTGAGAGTTTTAAACTACTGGATTAAACTAGGCGGAATGTAAACTAACTACTGGATTACATGACCCATCATGCTGGAAAATAGCGAATTGATCAAGTAAGCGACAAACTGGAATAAAAGATTTAACTACCTAAACATGCTACGAATCTACGAAACACTTTGCCATTCAACATAATGAAAGTTCAACACTGGATCGGGGATTTTTAAAGATAAAGATGAGACTAGAACAATAGACGAAAATTCCGAAACAAAATAACTTTGATTTTTAACTCAGAACTCAAAACTGAACTGTGAAGATGCGGAATACAAAACAAGGACGATTCTTTAACTACGCAACAAACACGAAATTAAACTAGGCAACTAGATGTAGAGTATAAGAAAACGAATAAAGCCGAGAGATCCTCGGTCGGAAACTTGAGACGGCGCCGAACAGATCTTGGTTTCTCTGTCGCGCTCCCTTCGGTCGCTCTCCTTCTAGCTAACCATTACTACTGTCTAATCTAAGCTATTTTGGAACTGGAGAAAGACTTCGAACTAAGAACAGGCGGAGAAAAAATAAAGAAGCTTAAACCAGAAAGAAAAAAAACTCACTATGGCGCTGCGCCCTCTATTTATAGGCTCTCCACAACAACCTCCAGCTGTGATAACAACCATGGCAGCGAATATTCGTCCTTGCTGGGATTGCGCGTCTCATCCGTCGATACGTATCCTCCTTCTAGAATGTAGTGGTCCTTGATAACCGATTGAGGATCGCTTTACAGCGCATCGGATATACGTGCCCTCTTTCTGTTTCGCAGTGGTCCCCCGGCTAACTGCTTGACCATCAACTTGATCAACCCATACTCTTTTTGGCCCTTTCTGCATTCTGCGCTAGCTTGATCAGTTTGGCCTTGTTGCCCTTGGTCAAGCGGCATTCCTGCACAATTAACACTTGCTTTTCGCGTGAAACTGATCAAGTAGCATACTTTTTACCCTTTAAACTGATGCATGAAATAAGCCTTATCATGCATTAATTTTTCTTATTATGCAATCATACCCCCCACCACTACCACCCGCACCAAAGCCACTACCACTACCAGCCATTCTGGATATATAAAAGAAACGTAGAGAGAGATACTCGTTAATACAAGTGGTGCGAATGAAATGAAGTTCAACGAGCCGTATTTATAGAATTTAAAAAAAAAAAAAAAATAATCGGGACTTCCGCGCGGACGTCCGTGGGGTCAACGCAATGGCGGACGTCCGCAATGATATCGCGACGGACGTCCCGGGAACGCCGCGGAACTCCGGTGTCCGCAGCGGACGACCGTACCCGCGTCACCGCTGCGCAATGACAGACGTCCCACGCGGAACACCGGCACGCCGGCCGGACGTCCGCCGGGACGGGCGCCACTGTGGATACTCTTAGTGGACTAATTTGAATTTCCCACTCCACGTGTAAAACAGGCTAATAGAAGAGTACTTATTCTAACACAAAACTGCCCATTCCTCACACGCTTCCCAACGCGATTGCTCCGACCAAATCTTGGACCCACACAATTATCTTCTAATTTCTGTCGGCCACCGCCACCCCGTTTCTTGATTTGATGGCCTAGTTCGTTCCATTCAATTTTTAATTGTTTCAGAATTAAATTCATTGGAATCTTGATAGAATCTTGAAAAATGGAGTCTTTGGTGGAGGCAACATCAGGTGCGGTTCCCTGTTCAGCACCACCATTCTCTACCCGCTTGATACTTGCAAGACTAAGTTTCAAGCTGAAAATAGATGTTACGATCACAAAACTTATGTGCCAGCTGGAGTGCCACGTCAGCTAATAAAAAGAAACGAGATAAGGCAAATCTGAGGAGTATAAAAACAGAGGCCATCTTCTTCAATTGCATTCATGAAATTTGTGTGAGCTTGCGAGCTGTGGTCATCGCGAGAATCCGGTGATTCTCCGTTGAATGTATCTTGTTCATCTTATCATTGTATCTCTTGTTTCCATTTAGATTTGAAGTTTCCATTTGTGTAACACTCATCATCAATGCAGTTCCTATTCATTTGTTCTATCGATTTGTGTCTTTGATTTTAGGTTAAGTTGCATCAAATCATGGAGGTGGTGATCGATTGGAGTTTGTCTTGTGGTTATTACTCTGATAATAGAAAAAGGATGCAACAAATGGTATCTAGAGCTAACGTTCCTCGGACAATGATGTCGTCGATGCCATGGGCAGAGCCGGAGAAGAGAGAATTGGAGTGGGAGAGTCGATGGGGGCAGCGGAAGCTTGAATCACAGCAGTCCGATGCCGGAATCACAGAGAATCGAAGGGAGCTAGAATCACAACAATCCGATGATCGAAATATCATCTCCTCGAAGCCTGGGGGAGAAGTTGCAGCCGCAGATAAGGAATTATCACGTGTTAAAGAAGAGGATCAACAAATCGGGATCCTATGGCAAAAATTGGAGGCTCATTGGCGTCGCATGGATGCTAAATTCGATGCAATGAAGAAAGCAATTCTAGATCTAAGCATCTCGAGCCACGGTCGATCGATGGAGACAACGGATGCGAGTTCCGGCAGCCGTGAATCCCTGATGAGAGAAGGAGAGGTGTGCATGAATTGCAGCACCGATCATGATCCATTGGAAATAGCGGTGACTCCGTTGCAGAAAACAGAAAAAATGGAGCTATCCATGCCTCTGCCGCACAAGTGGAAGCCGACAGAGGTTAGTGATGGAGAAATCGACCATGGCCAGGTGATGAAGGGCATGGAATTAGAGCAGAATCAACTCAAGGAAACTGAATGTCTATCTCATGCTCGACAAAATGCCCCAGTGAGGGAGCTATCTGTGGTTTTAACTATCTTAGCCGGTTATAGCTTGTCACTGTCATGGCTGCTCAACTGGTTTCCAAGGCCTATGGTGAAGCTGAAGTTCATGGCTCAACATGGTGAAGAGATTGGTGTTGAGGGTAATGTGCAACGGGCATCGACCAAGGTAGGGAATGACCGGATTTATGTGATAGTATTGGAGGAATTAGGTTGGTTGTTTGATGGAGATTACGATGCTTCTTGGATCGATAAAATCTCTGAAGAGGAGAGTGGACTGTTGAAAGAGATGAGGCATGTGCAGAAAAGTTCACGAAAGACATATGGGAGAAGGGGAATGGGAAGAAGAGTTCTTTATTGTATATGACAGAGATATGGAGGATCAGGTTGTTGCATACGTGTCAATGGCTAGTCAACTTGGTTGGTTAGCATCAAATTGGTTTACTAGGCCCAAGGCAAAGATGAAAATGGAGAGGGTAGGAATAGGTGATTTGATGGCTATCTCTGTATTGATGGAAATACATGAGTGTGGTCAAAAGATGGGGCATGAAGTAGATAACCTTTTCCTTTCCACTTGTGCACAATCGGCTGGAAGTTTAGTGATGCATAGGATTTATTGTCTTTCAATGAAGTGGTTGTTGGATTGTGATCCTAAACCAAAGGTGAAGATGAAGCTTATAAAGTTTGCTAGTAGAGCTGGCTATGAAGAAGAGTCCACGGACTTGGGGGCAGCGGGTAAGGAGGTTTCAAGTACATTGGATGAGGGTGGCGCTAGTCTTATTGATGGAAGTTTTGTCAAAGATCGAAAATCTGCTCTATGTAAGGTGCTTGTAGACATCAATGCACATATAGATGGTCCACAATACATTGGAGAAAAACGCTTCCCAATGGCAGTAAGTACGAATGATGTGGCTTACATACGTGAAGATGAAGTTGTTCTTCTAAATTCTAGGAAACAAGCTCCATACTTGATATGTGTTGAAGTTTTGAAGAGTAAAGCTTCCAATGTGTTGAAGAGAGAAGCTTCCAATAATCCACAAAAGCAGTCCAGAGGAGAAATTCCAGTGGCAAAAAGAGGTGACATGACTAGAGTTGTTCATAACCAAGCTCAACATTGGGAAGTGATTGAGGAGGATTTGGGAAAACAACTTGATATTTATGTGGGAAGGTTGTCAGAAGTTACAGGAGGACTCGTTACATATGAGGGTGTTGGTGCTTTCGAGTTTGTGGACAAGGAAACTGCTGGAAACAATACCAAACACATTGTGGTATTAGCTGCTGTCATGTTGAGTAAGTTCTTATGTTTTGGGACGCAGAGGGCATTCGGTTATTTTTCGAAGTGTCTTGTTAGTGAGGGCCAGGTTACAATAGTCCATTCCCTATTTGATCCCATAAAATTCCCTGCAAATTGCAACTTGCAATTTGAAAGGCTTGATGAGGTTGTTAGATGTGCAAAGCCATCACTTTTCAATGGAGCTGCTGCTCGTTGGTTCTATAAGCCACGGGTAAAAATGAAGTAGGGAAAGAAAAGCATAAGAAGCTTGTCCCGGATTCCTTGAGGACAGGGAATCTAAGGGGGATGGATTGTTACGATCACAAAACTTATGTGCCAGCTGGAGTGCCACGTCAGCTAATAAAAAAGAAACGAGAGAAGGAAAATCTGAGGAGTATAAAAACAGAGGCCATCTTCTTCAATTGCATTCATGAAATTTGTGTGAGCTTGCGAGCTGTGGTCATCGCGAGAATCCGGTGATTCTCCATTGAATGTATCTTGTTCATCTTATCATTGTATCTCTTGTTTCCATTTACATTTGAAGTTTCCATTTGTGTAACACTCATCATCAATGCAGTTCCTATTCATTTGTTCTATCGATTTGTGTCTTTGATTTTGGGTTAAGTTGCATCAAATCATGGAGGTGGTGATCGATTGGAGTTCGTCTTGTGGTTATTACTCTGATAATAGAAAAAGGATGCAACAATAGAGCCCATCAACACCAAAAATATAGATTCCCCTTTTTTTTCCTCTCTCTCAAGAATTCTGATTTTTGTTGCTAGTTTGTTTTTAATGTAAAATATGCAGCATGATAGAGATATGGAAGATTAATTTAAGCTTGGATGAGGTTTATATATGGGTTGAACTTATTAAAATAACTAGTGTTCCACTACGCTGTCCCCCACCGTCCCTTAACCGTCCCTTAAATTACTATTTGAGGGCCCCACTGTACTTTTTTACTTCATCCCTTAACTAAGGGACGGAACCTGCAACCCTCCGTCCCTTAACCGTCCCTTAAATTACTATTCATTCAATTTCATTTTTTTAATTTTTTTCCAACAAATTCAATTAAAAAAACACACTTCATTAAAATTAAAATAACATTATAACTTAAAATTCAAAAAAATAGAAAAAGACATAATTAAAATCGTAAAAAATAAAAATGACATAATTTAAAATACAATTTTATAGAGACAACCTAGAATGAGTTTGTCCCACATTGAAAGTAAAACATAAAACATTCAAGGATGTCTCTACAAAAGAGAGACAACCAAGAATGAGTTTGTCCCATATCGAAAGTGGAACATAAAACATTCAAGGATGTCTCTATAAAAGAGAGACAACCAAGAATGAGTTTGTCCCACATCTAAAGTGAAATATAAAACATTCAAGGATGTCTCTATAAAAGAGAAACAACCAAGAATGAGTTTGTCCCACATCGAAAGTGGAACATAAAACATTCAAGGATGTCTCTATAAAAGAGAGACAACCAAGAATGAGTTTGTCCCACATCGAAAGTGGAACATAAAACATTCAAGGATGTCTCTATAAAAGAGGGACAATCAAGAATGAGTTTGTCCTACATCGAAAGTGGAACATAAAACATTCAAGGATGTCTCTATAAAAGAGAGACAACCAAGAATGAGTTTCATAAATTCGCAAGTCCATCAAATATATGTGCTAATACAAATTTATTGTATTAATTTATTTATAAAAAATGTTTTAAATATAAAAAACAATTTTTATAAATAAAAAATATTTTTTTAAAAATTCATTTTTTTAAAAAAAATAAATTATTGCGTCAACGTGACGACGCCCACTCGCGGGCCGGCGAGTGGGCGTCACGCATTGCCTGGGAGCCCGCCACGACGCCTCGGCGCGTGGCGAGACGACGCGTCCCGCGTCGCGTGGTCGTGGGCTAAGGGACGGCAAGGAGACGGGCTGGGGACGGAACGCCCTGCTGCAACGCGTCCCGCGGCGGTTCCGTCCCTCTGGAACAAAACGCGGGACGGTTAAGGGATGCGTAGTGGATGCATTAGCGGACACAGTAAGGGATGATAGGAATGGCTGAATTTCTATTTTAAAATTTTTGTGATTTTTTCTATTTTAAAATTTCCAAATATTTTCGAGCACTCTCACCAGTCCTCCCCAAATCAACGTGGTTGAAGAATAAATCTCTGAAAGTTAGATGATAGGAATGGCTGAATTTAGATTTAGGGAAAAAATTACAGAGACAAAAGGATGAAAATGGCTGTTGGCGTATTCACGAGGAAGAAGACAACTTTATTAATGTTAAATCAATTATTATGTACTAATATAATCGATCTTTTAATCCTTTTTTTAAAATAAAAGCAATCCAATTTAAAGTCCAAATATATTAGATTTATCTATTTATTGAAACAAAAGTAATGCTTTCATTCTTATTTAGGAAGTTTTAATTTTGTTTAGAAAGTGTAAATTAAATACCAAATTCATTATTTATTTTTAAATAAATGATTAATCAATCAATGGTAAATATAATAGTAATAGAGTTCCTACTCTATTTTTTCCTAAAACTTTATTGATAAAATATTATTACAATTTCCCACCTAATTCACGAGAATTTCATAACTTTGCCGCTTTAATTTATAAGTTTAGTTGTTCTCTTTTTATTTAATTTCTTTTATTAATTTAATTATTCAAAAATCAGTTTTTCCATAGGTGTTTTTTATTGATTTTATTATGTGAAATTGAGAATAAAAATATGAAATTTTTTGCTTAAGTTTTATGAAATTTATGAAATTGACTTTATAATTTCATCTTAGTTGGAGCATTTTTTTTGCACATAAATTAAAAAATGAGTGAATAGAGATTAAGTGGAGAGAGAATAAATTTTTTATCAAAATAAGAAATGACTCAACTATCTTAAAACGTCCCAAAAATAAATACGGCGCAACTATTGTGAGACGGATGAAGTATACATTGAAGCCCCTCCTAACTATATTTTCTGCGTCCGCCACTGAGTGGATTCTCTTAGTGGACTAATTTGAATTTCCCACTCCACGTGTAAAACAGGCTAATAGAAGAGTACTTATTCTTACACAAAACTGCCCATTCCTCACACGCTTCCCAACGCGATTGCTCCGACCAAATCTTGGACCCACACAATTATCTTCTAAATTCCGCCGGCCACCGCCACCCCGTTTCTTGATTTAATGGCCTAGTTCGTTCCATTCAATTTTTAATTGTTGCAGAATTAAATTCATTGGAATCTTGATAGAATCTTGAAAAATGGAGTCTTTGGTGGAGGCAACATCAGGTGCGGTTCCCTGTTCAGCACCACCATTCTCTACCCGCTTGATACCTGCAAGACTAAGTTTCAAGCTGAAAATAGAGCCCATCAACACCTAAAATATAGATTCCCCTTTTTTTCCTCTCTCTCAAGAATTCTGCTTTTTGTTGCTAGTTCGTTTTTAATGTAAAATATGTAGCAGGATAGAGATATGGCAGATTAATTTAGCTAGGATGAGGTTTATATATGGGTTGAACTTATTTAAAAAACTAGTGTTATTACCCGTGCTAAGCAAGGGCCAAATAATTTTCACTGATTAAACATTCTCAATAAATTAACATAAATAAAAATTAATGAAAATGAGTATTATTTTATGGACTTTAAATATAAAAAATTGTACTACTAATAACACTATTTTAGACCATTACAAATGTAAAATTAAATAAATTGAAAATTAAAGTAACATAGAAATGTTGGTTAGAACAATTTTGTATATTTTTCGAACAGAATGATCACACTTTTTCACAACGTCCAACGTTCAATCGCTATGAGCCACCGACAGCGAATCAACATGCTTGAAGGTGGCGTAACCAATCAACCTCCTTTCCGTCTCTCCTTTTTTCTCTTCGCCATGGTCTCGGTTGTCCGAAGCTGCCATCCACCACCGGCAATGTCATCGTTGTTGCCACCTTTCATCGCAAAACCCCTTTTATGCACACCTACATATATACACACAAAGATGGAAAAAAGAGAGATAACATAATGTAATCGTCTCCTCTAGGTTTCTTTTGGGTCTGCCGAGAAATTCCTCCCTTTAAATCACCCATTAAAGTGAAGTTTGGAAGCTTAAATCTTGAATTATTTGTATCTAGTCAATTCCTTCCCAAAAAAAATCCTCTCTATGTCACATTTCTTTGTTTTTGCGGTCTGCTTTCCCTCCGATTCCTCCAAAGTTGTCGACCACTGCAACCATCCGCATCTGCGTCATCGTCCCGAGCCGCTTACAAGTTTGCCTAGTGTAGGTGTAGCATTTGGTACAGAAGCAAGTACTCCTAGTTCACAGAAATCGCAATACATGGCATTTCAACTTTGTCATAGGAAAAAAAATCACAGTATGTCTCTTAATTATTCCTTCCGTCCCAACTAAGTTGAGTCGTATTCCTTTTTTGAGATGTCCCAACTAAGTTGAGTCATTTCCTCTTTTGACAAAAGACAAAACATCCAATTACTCTTACTTTATTCTATCATCTATTTTACTCTCTCTTTATTATTTCTACTTTATTTTTATCTCCTATTTTTCAACACAATTTCTTAATCTACATGCCCAAAAGTTTTGACTCAACTTAGTTAGAAAAAGAGCGAGTAATACTTCAAAACTTCCTCCGTAAGCCAATATTGTCAATTTAAAAAATGTGTTGATTCTATAATGCTTTTCCAGAGATGAAGCATAAAAACTAAAAATCATACAAAAGTAAATGAAGTTCATATGTTTTGAAAAACTTCCTTATACGCAACATTAAGAAAAATATTAATTGTGATATCCCTGGCCCGAAACATGCATCATTTTGCATTATTGCATATTTTATTCCGTATTTCGAAATAATGAAGATATTATGTATAATATAAATTTGTTTAGCATATTAAATCATTGAATTAAAGTAGTAGTGTGTGCATGGGACTTAAAGTAGTAGTATATTATATATGTGTACAATATCAATGTGTGTATGTTTAATAGTATATGTAATATTATGGGAATGGTTGTGTAATGGGACACGTAGGTGTTGTGCATGGGACACAACACATACATATGCATGGAAGATAGGTACTACACGTAAATAGGAAGGGAATTGCATGACTTTTTTAGAACTTATCTTCACTTAATGAAAAAAAATTGTGAACTTTTATTTATTATTTGTTTGAGTCGGCTAAGTAGCCGACGTACATGTTTATGTACATATATATATATATATATATACTATATAGTTTATCTTACAAAGAAAAGGGGGTTTGAGAAAGTTTAGAGGAAAAACAAAAGTAAAGAGAAAGGATTCGAATCGATGGTTATAAATTAAGAGTTGGAATCAGGAACTTAATAAGTTTACCTATTGTGATAAGGTATGTATAAATCACACTTTTAATTTTACATGTTTTATTTGCTTTCTTGTTAGTTGTTAAACAAAATGAATGATTTGATTATATGATGTGATCCAATATGAATATGTGTTATTTGATATAGATGGTGGAATATGATATGGATATGTGATTGGTGCAATGAATATGATGCTGTAAATGAATTATATGATAGAAATATGTAATTGATGTTTTACATATGGTATTGAAAGTACATGAATCATGTGATTAAAGAGGATCTGTGACAGCCTTGTACTGGATCTGAAATATAGAGGGACCTATGAGTCCAGATACAGAGAGGCCTTCGGGTCAAATACAGAGGACCTATGAGTCCAATTACAGAGGGACCTTCGGGTCAAATACAGAGGGACCTATGAGTCCAATTACAGAGAGACCTTCGGGTCATAGAGGAATCCCGGGCAGATACCAGGCTTGACTGTTACAGAATAATAAACTGAACAAAGTGGCATGTGCATATGTATATGAATTTGTATGGAATATTTGTTGGTGATTGCTATATATTTTGGTTTAAGAATATGGCTGACTATTGAACTGTGGAATTAAAGGTAAGATTTATATACACTGAGTTGTGGCTCATTTAAACCACTAAATTTTTTCAGGAATAAGATAGCAATAAAGTTTTGACTGACGTGGGTCATAGGAACTCCACGTGTTATCAGGTTCGGCGGCTGACGCATTTTGGCAACCTTCTCCTCCTCATCATTTTGCATATAGATGAATGTATAGTATATACGGTAGTGACAGGGTTCCACTACTGTGTAGAATGTTTTGAAATATGTACTTGTTATATGTTGAATTTTAGAATTATATAATATGTGTGTTCTATGTACTAGACACGTGTATTGATTATTTTTATGATAAGGAATTTATTTATTATAAGAGTATACGTTAGAGGGGTTGAGGTGTCACATTTAAGGTGGTATCAGAGCAGGGATAAGGATCCCGCTGGGACATTGCATCCATGCATTGCATATGATACGTATTGGTTATAAGTTGCATTTGCATTTGAATTATCAGGAACATGGATATTCCTGAACATATGTCATCGAGGAGAGAAGGGTCAGCCGCCCCGCATAATTCATTAACTGCAGAAGCATCTTATACACCTGCTGCATCATCTGGGGGTAGCCAGCCAATACGTAGGCAGGTTGAACAAGAAGTACAGGGGCTAGAAATGAGACCAAGGGGTAGAAATTTTAAAGAACTACGAAAGATGGGAGCCGTTGATTTTGTTGGGACTACTGATCCTGCCGAGGCTGAGATATGGTTGAAAAGGACAGAGCGTGTGTTTAATCAGATGGGTTGTATTACAGAAGAACGTTTTGATTACGCAGTATCTCTTCTTCAAGGCGATGCTTACTATTGGTGGGAGACTGTCCCACGAGCTATGATACATCCTCCAGTACTCAGTTGGGATGACTTCTTGAGAGAGTTCAGTGATAAGTATATGCCACCGGTGTATCGTGATGAGAAGCAAAGAGAGTTTTTGTCCCTTAAACAAGGATCTGTGTCAGTTGCAGATTATGAAGTGAAGTTTACTCAGCTTTCTCGTTATGCATCGGCATTGTTACCTACAGAACAAGATAAGTGCAGGCGTTTTGAAGAAGGATTGATATATGAGATAAGAAGCAAAATCACACCTTCAGACCTTCATACTTATAATGATCTACGTGCAGCGGCTATACGAGCAGAGAGACTAGTGAAAGAAAGACATGTGTATATTCAAAGACAAAAGAGGGGACCACAAGAATATAGGGGTGAATCAAGCTCGAGCATTTCAAAAAGGCCTAGTTCTTTTTCTTCGGCATCGAGTTTCAGTAGAGGAGGTCCATTGGGTCAAAGAGGTGGACGTGTACCACCTTTCAGTTATGAGTGGGGACGAGGATCTGGTATGACAACACGTGCACGACCTTTATGCGTGCACTGTGGACGACCACATACAGGGGAATGTCGAACAATTACAGGAGGTTGTTTTCACTGCGGACAGCAAGGACACTATTATAGGGAATGCCCACTTGGGTCTAATATAATATCAAGTGGAAGAGCAGCGACGGAACCAACAGTACAGAATGTGCGACCTGCAGCATTGAGTGCAAGTATTAATCGAGGTCGTGGAAGGGGACAAACTATGAGTGCACCTATGGGTCGAGGGCGAGGACAGTCAGAGGCACATGGATCTACACCCCAGGGACATGCTCGTGTGTTTGCTATGACACAAGAGGAGGCATCTAGAGCACCAGAGGTCATTACTGGTACACTTTATTTAGTTGATGCTATGATATATACATTGATAGATCCAGGATCTACTCATTCATTTATATCACCTGTCATCACACCACATATGCATAGAGAACCTAAACCTCTAGATCACATACTAGGTGTACACACACCCTTGGGTGAAGTTATTTCAGTATATACAGTATATCGAGATTGTGCGGTGAGAATCAATTCAGTAGAACTATTGGCAGATTTGATTCCTTTGTTCATACACGAGTTTGATATTATCTTGGGTATGGATTGGTTGTCACGTCACCGGGCTAAGATAGATTGTTATGCTAAAGAAGTAGTAATAGATTCACCAGGAAAAGATCGAGTGATATTCTACGGCAATCGACAGATTGTTCCCTCCTGTCTTATATCTGCTACAACGGCCTTTCAACTGATTCAAAGTGGATGTGAAGCATATCTTGCCCATGTTGTAGATTGTGCTACGGTTAATAATCAAGTTAAAGACATTTCCGTTGTTAAAGAATTTCCTGACGTTTTTCCTGAAGATTTACCTGGATTGCCACCTGATCGGGAAACAGAGTTCACTATTGAGTTGTTACCAGGTACTGCACCTATTTCAATTCCTCCTTATCGAATATCGCCGGTGGAGTTACAGGAGTTGAAGAAACAGTTACAAGAATTGTTGGATAAGAGATTCATACGGCCCAGTGTTTCACCTTGGGGAGCGCCAGTGTTGTTTGTGAAAAAGAAAGACGGTACATTGCGACTTTGTATAGACTATCGGAAATTAAATCAAGCGACGGTGAAGAATAAATATCCATTGCCGAGAATAGAAGATTTGTTTGACCAACTTTAGGGTGCACAAGTGTTTTCAAAAATAGATCTCCGATCAGGGTACCATCAGTTGAAGATTGCTAAAGATGATATTCCGAAAACAGCTTTCCGAACTCGATACGGCCATTATGAGTTTTTGGTTATGCCTTTCGGACTGACGAATGCACCTGCAGCTTTTATGGCATTGATGAATAAAGTATTTCAACCATTTCTGGATCAGTTTGTGATTGTTTTTATTGACGACATATTGGTCTACTCGCGAAGTATAGAGGATCATGTTAATCACTTGCAGTCAGTATTACAAGTTCTACGAGATAAACAGCTTTATGCAAAGTTGAGTAAATGTGAGTTTTGGTTAGATCATGTGGTATTTTTGGGACACGTGGTTTCGGGTCGAGGAATAGAAGTGGATCCACAGAAAATTGAAGCAATTGTCAACTGGAAAGTGCCAACTACAGTCATAGAGGTTCGAAGCTTCCTAGGTATGGCTGGATACTATAGACGTTTTGTGGAAGGATTCTCGATTATTGCGGGACCAATGACAAAATTGTTACGGAAGAATGCCCCTTTCATATGGAGTGGGGAATGTCAGAAGAGTTTTGATGAGTTGAAGCATCGATTGACTACAGCACCCATATTGACTATTCCGACAGATATAGGAGGATTCGTTGTGTACAGTGATGCTTCTCGGCAGGGACTTGGTTGTGTTTTGATGCAAAATGGAAAGGTTGTTGCTTATGCGTCACGACAGCTAAGAGTACATGAAGTTTCATATCCTGTTCATGATCTGGAATTGGCAGCTGTTGTCTTTGCTTTGAAGATTTGGCGTCATCATTTATATGGAGAAACTTTTCGAATCATGACAGATCACAAGAGTTTAAAATATTTAATGAGTCAGAAGGAGTTAAATATGAGACAAAGACGGTGGATAGAGTTGCTTAAAGATTATGATTGTACCATTGAATACCATCCGGGGAAGGCAAATGTTGTTGCAGACGCGTTAAGTCGGAAGTCAAGCAATATGGTAGCACATATGCAGATGACCCCATTATCAGATTTGATTGCTCTTCGAAGTTTGAATGTAAGATTACAGCTAGATACGAGTGAAGGGTTAATAGCGACTCTTGAAATCCGACCAGTGTTGAGACAACGAATTCAAAATGCTCAAATGAAAGATGAAAAGTTTGTAGAGTTTATTAATGAGGTACGAAAAGGTAAAGACACACCGTTCATTCTACAAGATGATACATTGATGTTTGGCACTAGATTGTGTGTACCAGATGTCGATAATCTTCGGCGAGAGATTCTAGATGAGGCACATAATGCTCCTTATGCAATGCACCCAGGAACAACAAAGATGTATCATACTATGAGGCAACATTATTGGTGGCCAAAGATGAAGAAAGAAGTGGCAGAATTTGTTTCAAAGTGTTTGACGTGTCAACAGGTAAAAGCAGAACATCAAGCACCTGCCGGTTTATTGAAACCTTTATCTATTCCAGTTTGGAAATGGGAGCGTATCACGATGGATTTTGTAACGGGTTTACCGAGGACACAAAAAGGAAATGATGCTAGTTGGATTATTGTAGACAGATTAACTAAATCAGCACACTTCTTGCCTATACGATGGGGTTGTTCGTTAGACCAGTTGGCTGAAATGTACGTGAGGGAAGTAGTACGCTTGCATGGTATTCCGATATCCATTGTATCAGACAGAGATCCGCGATTCACATCCCGGTTTTGGGAAAGTTTTCAGACAGCCATGGGAACCCGACTACATTTTAGTACTGCTTTTCATCCCCAGACAGATGGTCAATCAGAAAGAACTATTCAGACGTTAGAAGAAATGCTTCGTGCTTGTGTTATTGACTTTCAGGGTTCATGGGACAAGTATATTCCGTTGATGGAGTTTGCTTATAACAACCAATATCACAGCAGCATTGGAATGGCACCATATGAAGCATTATATGGCAGAAAATGCAGAAGTCCGGTATATTGGGACAAAGAAGGCTTGGAGATTCTAGAAGGACCAGAAATTATCCAGGAAACTGTTTCTAAGATTGATATCATTAAAAGCAGACTGAAGGCGACACAAGACAGACAGAAGAGTTATTATGATCAACATCGGAAAGAGATGGAATATGAGGTTGGAGATAAAGTTTTCTTGCGAGTCTCACCTTGGAAAGGAGTAATGCGATTTGGACATAAAGGTAAGCTGAGTCCCCGTTATATTGGGCCATATGATATTGTCGAAAGAGTTGGACCGTTAGCATACAGGTTAGCATTACCTCCAGAGTTAGAGCAGATTCATAATGTTTTCCACGTCAGTATGCTTCGACGTTATCGATCTGATCCTTCCCATGTTCTGAAAGATCCTGATATACGAATTTCTGAGAATCTGAGTTACATAGAGGAACCAGTTAATATTGTAGACCGACAGGTTAAACAATTGCGAAGAAAAGAGATTCCAATGGTAAAAGTTATTTGGCAAAATCATGGGGTCGAAGAGGCTACTTGGGAAACAGAGGAAAAGATGAGAAAGAACTATCCACATCTGTTTACGGGTTAGCAATTTTATTATGCACGACAAATTGGAAAGAAATTAATTTTGCGGACAAAATTCTTAAAAGGAGGGAAGAATTGTGATATCCCTGGCCCGAAACATGCATCATTTTGCATTATTGCATATTTTATTCCGTATTTCGAAATAATGAAGATATTATGTATAATATAAATTTGTTTAGCATATTAAATCATTGAATTAAAGTAGTAGTGTGTGCATGGGACTTAAAGTAGTAGTATATTATATATGTGTACAATATCAATGTGTGTATGTTTAATAGTATATGTAATATTATGGGAATGGTTGTGTAATGGGACACGTAGGTGTTGTGCATGGGACACAACACATACATATGCATGGAAGATAGGTACTACACGTAAATAGGAAGGGAATTGCATGACTTTTTTAGAACTTATCTTCACTTAATGAAAAAAAATTGTGAACTTTTATTTATTATTTGTTTGAGTCGGCTAAGTAGCCGACGTACATGTTTATGTACATATATATATATATATATATATACTATATAGTTTATCTTACAAAGAAAAGGGGGTTTGAGAAAGTTTAGAGGAAAAACAAAAGTAAAGAGAAAGGATTCGAATCGATGGTTATAAATTAAGAGTTGGAATCAGGAACTTAATAAGTTTACCTATTGTGATAAGGTATGTATAAATCACACTTTTAATTTTACATGTTTTATTTGCTTTCTTGTTAGTTGTTAAACAAAATGAATGATTTGATTATATGATGTGATCCAATATGAATATGTGTTATTTGATATAGATGGTGGAATATGATATGGATATGTGATTGGTGCAATGAATATGATGCTGTAAATGAATTATATGATAGAAATATGTAATTGATGTTTTACATATGGTATTGAAAGTACATGAATCATGTGATTAAAGAGGATCTGTGACAGCCTTGTACTGGATCTGAAATATAGAGGGACCTATGAGTCCAGAAACAGAGAGGCCTTCGGGTCAAATACAGAGGACCTATGAGTCCAATTACAGAGGGACCTTCGGGTCAAATACAGAGGGACCTATGAGTCCAATTACAGAGAGACCTTCGGGTCATAGAGGAATCCCGGGCAGATACCAGGCTTGACTGTTACAGAATAATAAACTGAACAAAGTGGCATGTGCATATGTATATGAATTTGTATGGAATATTTGTTGGTGATTGCTATATATTTTGGTTTAAGAATATGGCTGACTATTGAACTGTGGAATTAAAGGTAAGATTTATATACACTGAGTTGTGGCTCATTTAAACCACTAAATTTTTTCAGGAATAAGATAGCAATAAAGTTTTGACTGACGTGGGTCATAGGAACTCCACGTGTTATCAGGTTCGGCGGCTGACGCATTTTGGCAACCTTCTCCTCCTCATCATTTTGCATATAGATGAATGTATAGTATATACGGTAGTGACAGGGTTCCACTACTGTGTAGAATGTTTTGAAATATGTACTTGTTATATGTTGAATTTTAGAATTATATAATATGTGTGTTCTATGTACTAGACACGTGTATTGATTGTTTTTATGATAAGGAATTTATTTATTATAAGAGTATACGTTAGAGGGGTTGAGGTGTCACATTAATTGTCCATGACAACACAGATTTTTCATGTATAACCCAACATGAGCAAGTGATTAACCTTGACTTTTATTAATAGTGTTATCATATACAACACAATCAAAGTGAGATATTAAGGAAATCCTAAAAATAAAAAATAATCATAGCTCCTGCATAAACATATGTCAAGATAACAAAATCAGAAATCATAATGTCAGTGACTAAAAGTAAAAGTTTTCAACAAATAAGTTTTACTATGTAGTTGGAAAACATAAAAGCTGTACAAACTCCACCATACAAATCAATGTTACCATCGCCCTACTCCTCATACCTCCAATCTGAAATAAAAACCAGTTTATTGTGTCTGAAATCAAGAATTATTAGCTAATGGCAGTTGAGATTTCGAATAAGGGCCAAATGCACCAGATTTGAGCAAGATGATTGCTAAAATCAAATCAAGTAGTATAGATACAGAAGCATATCAAATACAACCAGGAAACACAAAACACATTTGTGCACAATCATATATAAAAGCACACCCTGTGGGAAGATTATCAGCGTAACTTATGAGCATCTTAGCTAACTACCGCCCTCTGAATCTAGACCAGCGTGCATCTCCACCGTCATAGCATCAGCAACCTGGCGGAGCTTGGCGGTGGAAGTTCCGCAACTCCCTCAGAATGGCCTCCGACTTAGCCCACTTGTGGGAGCTCCTTATCTGCCCTCTTGTCCCGTACAGAAAACACAGGCTCCACAGCACTGCCAGCCCCACCACAGCAGGCGGGTTGCTTCCTCTGTTGTCGTCGGCGAGTTCTTCACGATTTATCATGACCAATCTGCTCCATAATTTTTTTTCCAACCGTTACCTACAATCAATTTACGATTAATATCAGCAAATGAAACCATTGATCGTCAATTAAACCAATTTAAACCAAATTAATACCCCATCAATACCAATTATACCAAAATTAACCCCTTCTACACTACACCACGGTCTATACTTAGCAGATTCTCGCAATCTATAAAGAATTTTATCCCATATTTACATTTCACAATTAAAAAAAAGTCTAGAGTAAGAAAAGGAGAGAGTGTAGAGGAAGGAGCACGACACTTCCTATATCAGTCTAATCATGTTCAAGGTAGATTACATTCCAAATTTATCTCCTTTTATCTCCAATCTCTTACAATCAAGCTTATAGGATTTTGGCAGAAATCAAGATAACCACAGTCAAAAGAGTTCTCCACTTTTTTTCAACGGAGGTAAAAGTTCTCTACTTTCAAATTCTGAGCCTGAGCATGTTAAAATATGTAACTCATGGAAAACTCCACACAACTAACAATACCATCTAAATCTTCCAAACTAAAGTTTCTAATCAATAACCAAATGTTTGAATTTTCAAAGTCAAACTTTAAGCAAGATTTTAAAATAAAATGCTTAGCTTTCGTGGGTGGGACTGTCGGCGAGCAGCCGCACGACAACCCGGACGACGACGCTGACAACAGCAAGCCATGGTGACGCACGCAACGACGGTGCAGCGGCAGAGCGCCATCAATGGAAGCGGTCAGGCGCTGCGTGTAGCCTCTGGATGGAGAAAGTTAGGAGAGCGGAGGAGGCGAGGTCTCGAGGCAGTCGAACTGCAGCGGCGGATAATTTTTGAGGGTGAGGGAGAGAGGTTTGGTTTTACTAAGTGTTCATTTTCATAAATAATTCTACCAAACTTTTCTGGTAAGCCAATTCTTTTTGGGAAGAGCAAACACACGGAGATCACGAAGAGAGAGACCACTTTTGCTCCATGACAGCAGATTTGCAGTCAATCCATTTTTCGAGATGATGAATATTTTACTCCTAATTAATGGACTCTTGTTTTCCCGCCCAAACTGCCTTCAGTGGCATTTCTATTAATATCTCCACAACTGCGACTTTATATAGTTATAGATGGGATCTTTTTCTATAAACAAAGTAGTACTTGTTGACAGTGAAAAATCTCTATTTCCTAGGATTTTGGTTGGATATTGAGGTAAATGAACTCAGAACCAATTTTTTAGTATGTGAACAATTTGAAGATTGTCTGTTGTTTAGAATTGGGGGTCTGGAGGTGAAATTTCAGTAGGGTGGTTGTTGTGATGTTCATTTCTAGGTTTGCCTGAGACTGGATTTGGTGGCTTTGTTTGGCTGATAAGTGTTGAGGATAATAGATGCAATTAGGGGATCTATGTATGATTATTTCTGATTTATGTTTATAGTTATCCTTGATCGTATCGGTTGTGAATGAAATGAAGTCCTGAAATTTTGACATATCTTTTAAGAGTTAGGGTCCAAATTTATGGAGTATGTTAAAGTGTCACTATTAGATCATCCTTTTGTTGGATGGCATGTTGTTTCATGATGCAGAACGCTGAGAAGATGATTTCCGACTTTCCGTTGGTTCTCTATTGAAATTTCCAAACTAACAAAGAAACTAGCTATTACATGGAAGACTATTTGGATTACTTTTGTGTTTGTCTAAACAGGAACATCTCAGATGTCCTTTGGGAGGCAATATCGACACGTCAAGTTCTGTCGTTGTTCCAGGGTTTGGGAACAAAGAATTTTCATTCCTTCATCTCTATTTCTATGGATACAGAGGCTTTATTTGAAGAAAAGTGGGCTTAAATATATTGGAACCAAAGCCAATTTAGTCATAGCAGCAGCTGCTGGTGCTAGTGACACAGGTTAGCAATAGATTCGAGATTTCCTTGAATTTCTTGTACAGTTCCTTTGTGAAGACTGTAGGGCTTATACTCCAAACGATCTAGTAGAAGGGCGGTGAAATTCGTTGTTGTAATGTTTTTCTCACTTCAGCCTCTGGACACAGTTTCCTCGAAGATGCAAACGAGGGAGTTTGGGGAATCTAAAGGATTATGGCAGTCCTTCTCGCGATGGCCTAGGCATCTCTGTTCTTCTCACTTCAAATCCTTCCATTCAGGTTTGATGACTCGTTGGTTCGAGTGATATGTCAAAACGAAGATTTCTGATTTTCATAACTAAAATTGTGCAGTACACAGCCTTTGATCCGTTAAAGAATAGAATGTTGAAGGAGAAGATGAGGAAAAGGGAAAGCGGCGCAGCAGCAGCATCACCATCTCCCGAAGCACTCACCACCTTCCTGTTGGGGGCCGTCTCAAAATGCATCGCCCTCTTCAACGATAGCATTAAATTGACAAATTTATCCTCTTCAACGAGAGGTGCTCTTTTCATCAATGTTGTAGTATGAGATTGATTTGAGTGATTATTGCTGTTTATTGCCCTCTTTCACACTACACATTCTTATCATCTACAACCAACAATCCCTACTCACACATTCTCCCATTTGGTTTAAAGTTTAAACACATTTGCATTTCATATACTCCCTTGTCATGAAACACTAATCTAAACATTAGTAATCAAAATAATTACCAAAAAAAAGGGGAGAGAAAGAGAAGCAAGCAAACTTGAAGTAAAAACATCTCCATTTGTAAGCAACAAGACTAGCAATTCAAGAAACTGTGAACTATTCAGCACTTGATTCATCCCTCTCTCTCCCTCACATCACACTACAACTACTGGAGTTCTCATCACTGAACATTGCATACTGATCGGGCCGGTCGCCGGGTGGCGGAGGGTACGGGTAGGGCGCCGGCATGTAGTTGACGGCCGGGGGCGGCCTGGCGTACATCATCGGCTGGAACCTCTCGTTCCCGTTCGCCCTCTGCTGGTTCATCATCATGGCCGCTAGCTGCTGCTGGTAGTAGGGGTTGCCACCCGCCATATGGTCAGGCAGCCCGCCACCAGGGAAGTAACCGGCCCCATTACCGCCATGAGCAGCGGCTGGCAATCCTTGCACAGCGGCGAGGTTTCCCATTTGCCCCATTGGTGGTAGATTTCCCATATGCTGCCCCATTTGGCCCATGGGCATACCACCACCACCACTCATAGCCATCATGTTAGTCATGCCATGAGGTCCATCGCCCATTTTTTTGGCCCCATTAGGCATGAAATGGTGCCCGCCGCCTCCTCCTCCACCACCACTGCTGCCACCCCCATTCTTACTTTGGCCGGCATTGTCCCCACCACCATGCTGACCGCCCCCGCCCCCGCCCCCACCACCATTCTTTCCACCCTTCGGACCACCACCACCTTGATTCTGATTCCCACCACCACCATTGCCACCACCACCCTTCTTCCCACACCCACTGTGGTTCATCTGTACAGGAAGGCTACCACTCCCACTGCCCCCAGCCTTCTTCCCATTCCCACCACCACCACCAGCATTTCCACCGGGCTTCATCATCTGCGGCAGCTGGCCATTCATCATATTTTGCATCATCATCCCTGGAGGTATTTGCGGGCCATCATGACCACCCCCAATCACCGGCTTCATCTTATTTAAGGGTGCATGATCCATGTCATCATCGAGCTCATCATCATCAAAATCATCATCTTCAAAATCATCGTCATCATAATCATCATCACTCAGGTCCTCTTCCTGGGGCAGCTTGAACTTGACCGACTTCGCATTCTTCTCCTTGCTGCCACTGTTAGGTGCCATCTTCACATCCTTCATGAACTGCGGCAGCATCTTCATATCCTGAAACCCCTTCATCTGCTGCAGCGGCTGATTATGCCCCGGGGGGCCGCCACCGCCACCATCACCACCACCACTCTTGGGCTGATTGTTTCCCCCACCCTTTTGGCCCTGCCCTTTATTCCCACCACCACCACCGCCTTTGCCACCGTGGTCAATTTGAAGATTTTTGAACTGGTTGTTGAGGTGGTTTTGATTGTTGTTGTTGGAGGGCTTTGCACCCCATAACTCAGCATGCTTCCCATTCTTGATTAGCTTCTTAATCAGTGTGTTTGGATCAACATTACCAGAAACTGTTACCTTCCCTTGCTCTGAATCTATTTTAGTAGTGTATACACCTACCACAAAACCACACACTAATTAGCCCAATTCCTTTTCAAGATTTACACACAATAAACATAAATTAGGCCAACTTTTTTTCAAGAAATACCAAGTACATATGCATACCTTCAATCTTCTGCAAGATTTTCTTGACTTTATGCTTACAGCCATCACAGTGTATATTGACTTTAAGAACACAAGTCTGCAAGGTACATCCACTTAAATTAGAGTAAAGACTGCAACTTTAAGATGTGGGAGCCATGAAAACAAGAAATCAACGTTGAAACAGCACAAAAATTAAAACTTTATCCGAATGAAAACATTCCATTTCAGTGAAATTAACAGAAAACGTGAGAGAGAGAGAGAGAAACCAGCACTGAAAATAGCACGCCACAATGCACACACTCACTTACACGAGCCCAGCATTAATGAATAAATGAGAGGAAAAGAGAGAGGTAGGTACCTGGATCTTCAAGAATTCATCTTTACTCATTTTGCAGCAAATTACAAACAGGGTAATGCAGCGACAGAGAGAGAAGTAGATCTGGATGAAAATATGTTTCAACAAATTAATGTACAGTCCCCTCACAAGGAGTCACAAAGAAGGAAAGGTATAAAGAGAAAAAGGAATTCACATTAACACTTCCCCTGCTGAATTCTGGACTACCTCTGATTCAGAGTTTTGGGGAGAGAGAGAAAGTGTGTTGCAATTGCAAGGAAATTTAATTATTTATGTTTAAAATTTAATTATTTTTATAATAATAAGGCGGTGGGGATGATTATTAAGCCACATTTTAATCAAATACTACTATATTGTTTTTAATTTTCTTTTTCTCCCACTTTCATAGATATTGGCATAATTTTGGGCTTTAGAGCATCCGCAATAGAGGCGAGCGCATAGGCTCGCCGATTTTTGGCGCTCGCCGGTCCGCTCGCCGAACTATTATAGCCGGCGAGCGCCAAATCGGCGATAATTTCGGCGAGCGCACCCCGATTCCCGGGCGCTCGCCGATTCGCTCGCCAATCGGCTCGCCCCTATTGCAGCCTCCCGATCGGCGAGCGACCGGCGAGCGCAATTTTGTTTTTTTTTTTAATTTTCGAAACTTTATATATACGCGATTTGAACTTCATTTTCATTCGCACCACTTGTTTTAACGAGTACTCTCTCTATCTTAATTTATGTATAAGAGCAACAACGAGAAATGGGTCTCAACAACGAGCATACTCCAGGGACGAGCGAGTCTCAAACGAGCGGGTCTCAAACTCCCACGGTCCCCGTGGGAGGTGGATGGGGTCAGATGCCCGGGTACTACAACAACATGTACCCTTGACAGCAAATGATGCCCGGGATGGCATCCGGGGGTGGTATGTCGGGATGGCAGGGGATGCCGGGGGGTCCGGCGATGCGAGGAAGTGGACGGATTAAATCTGCTATATATTAATTACCGTCTGATTTTTTAAATATATAAGATGCAAAATTAAATCTGCTATATATTAATTACCGTCTGATTTCAAGTCAGATTTTAGCCTCTCCAAAAATTTGGTTGTATCAATAATTTTTTCTGTGGTTTTTTGTAATTTAATGCATGTTGCATTTAGCATTTTCAGTCAAACTGTCTCTCATTAGATTAAGATTTATAATGATTTGTTCATTTTGAAAATTGAATTTTGATTTGCACGTTCAGTATTTGGTAACATATTTGTGTCAAAATTATAGTCCAGTCTCACTTTCAAAATTTAATTATGAATAACGAATTTGTAATTTAGTTTTGAAAACAAAGATATGTTATGACTATTTTAGAAATGTTAATGTTGCTCCTTATGATGATAGTACATGTTTATGTGGTGAGATGACGTGTTTAAAATCGTTTATTACATCGTATTTTGCCGAAAAGAAGACAAGTGGGATGATTGCGAGAATTGCAAACTTTGTGATTAAATGTACTGTTCTTAAAAAGAGGGGTACGAATCTGAATTTGACTATCTTTTTGTTATTTATTGGGTAAATTTTTGTTTTTTTGTTATTTATTGGGAATTTCTGTTTAAATATTTGAGGGTTATTATGAAATAAGACAAATTTTGTTAGTAGTACTACATTTTGTTTAAAAATTTATTTTTACCTATGAGAGAAAGTTCATAGCACATTATTACAGATTGTGATGAGATTCAAAATCTAGTTAAAATTCCTACTTTAGAAGAAAATATAATCAATAATTCAAAATAATTGATAAAAAAAAAGTAAAGTAGCAACAATTTATACCCTTACAGGAACGTACCATCCTGAGAAATGAATGCAAACAAGTTGGACTAATCATAGTCAACCATACATACATAAAAATTTTAATGTATTTTACACTCCCATACACAAATATGCCCTCAATAGATCCAATCATATCTCTTATCTTACCTACATCTTATATAAAAGTAAATACAAGAAAGAAAACATTTATAGTAAGAATTTTCAAGAATTGGCTATTTTTTAATGGTTAGTTTTTTTGGGAAGGAAGAGTTCATTAATATCAAATACTAGAAAATAAGACATCAAATTAGAGAGAAAAACTTACTCCCTACGTCCCACAAAAGATGTCACACTTAATGTGGGATGACACAGGATTTTAGGAAGTTTTGTTTTGTGTGTTAAGTGAAGAGATAGAAGATATAATATTTATATTAATGTGAGAGAGAACTTTTTCCATAAATGGAAATGCGACATTTTTAATGGGACAAACTAAAAAGGAAAGTGAGACATCTTTAATGGAACAGAGGGAGTACGATAGAGACTAATTTTAATGGACAACGGATGAATACAACAATACCAATCAACCAAATCCATCAATGTTCGTTTGTCACATGCTGCTCTAGTATTCTTTCAGACAGCAGCATAGGTGGTGGCAAAGAAAGCTGTAAAATTTTGGTAAAGATTTTAATCACTCTCATTCTCTCTCTAAGTCTAAGCTAATAATAAGTGTGGTGCTGTGCATTTTAAAAAGGCTAAACAATGATGAAACCCTTGTGGGTATGTCGTTGGTTTATCTTAGTTTGAAATTTGTTTATTTTTATTAAAGTTCGAATTTTGATGTGTAGTCTCAAAGGGCAAAGGGACCCTTTTTGAGCAATAAAGGAAATGTGAATTGGCTGGCAAAGAAACTTCATAACAGCTTGTCATTCTAACTGAAATAATTCTTTTCTGCTTTAAGATGACATTCACCAAATTCTTTTTTCAGGGGTGTGATAAATGTTGTTTAATTTTGCTTACTGTTTACTCAAGAGAGTATTTTTCTTTCTTCAGTAGTAGCTTCTTTTACTTTTATGGGAAAGAGGGAAAATTTAATTTTCTATTTTCTTTGCTGAGAATCAATGTTGAGGGTGGGAAAAAAATAATGCTTACTGCCAAGAATGCAATGGAGAATCTGCAGTAGGTTTATTAATTTCTCCAGATTGTCTAAATATTTAATTCATAATACGGTACAATCTCAAAGGAATCCGGACCATCACAAACACATAAGAAATTAATAGATTTGAGTTAAATCTTATTGGGCTTGTGTCGTTTTCGGGTTGACCTATTAGGACCCGATAATTTCAGGTTAGGTTCATATAACCCACTATAAAAATATTATTATTATTATTATTTAATTACCTTTATAATTTTTTAAAACTTTAATTTTAGTATGTATAAACCAGGTGCAAACGATATAAGTCAGGTTAAAAATCAAGTATTAATAATGTAAATAAGATTTAATTAGTATATGATTCTAGGTTTTAGTGATGTAAATGTATCTTTCATGTTGTTATCATGTCGTGTTAACCCGTATTGTATCATGTCGTTAATATGTTTGTGTCGAGTGCAAATTGTGTTAAAGTTTAAATGTAGCGGGCCGGGTCCGTGTTTAGGGTGAGAATATCCTTTATAGGTTGGATTCGAGTCAGACTATTAAATTAGTTCGTTGACCAGACAACGGCCCAACTCCCACAATTTACCACCCAAAACCATCTTTTTTACCATATAAATATAATTTGGCTCATTCATTCTTACAATCCCAGCCAGCATTGATTGTACTTGGATTAGGTGGCTGGACACTAGGAATGTGTAGCTCTGAACATAGATAACAATAATGTCCAACAATAATGAATCCAATAATTCTTGAATTTACTTACTCTGTGTACCCATAGCCTCCTTCTCTTAATCCAGTTGCACACATATACTAATAGATACAATACAACCCAAGCCAGGACAAGATTTTGCTACAACTAAGTAGCTACACATTCACTCTGACCGTATAAACCAATGCACAAGTATAAGTAATTTTGTCTTCGTTACTAATCACGACTATACAGATGAATCGAATATCGAGCAATGCTACCGGAAACTTATCTCTTCAAAGGAATCAGAGTGGCGGTGCGAATGTACACATAAAATTCTTGTTTGTCTTAAGGGCTATCAACCTTGACTATAAGCGGCTGGCGCAGATTTCCCTCCGCCGGTAAATCCAGTGACGCGGGATCGCTGCCATCCATATCCTCGTTCTCTGCCAATGCTTTCTCTAGAGCAGTTTTTGCTACTCGTGTCACAATGACCATTAACACAACTGCAAGCAAACACATTTGTGGTGTTACACAGGGTTAATTATCCGGGGGCATATGGTACTTTTGTTCCTGCCCTTAGACCGTCAAACACAAGAGCAAAAGATCAAATCTAGAACGAGACTTGGCACATACCAGACACCACAAGGCTCAACGCAATAAATGCCTGCATAGGAGACAAGACTAGGTTCAGAATAATCCCCGAGCACAAAAGACAATAAATTGCTGAAGCATCAGAAGATACGATCACGGATCAACATGAAATAGACTAAACAACATTCGTTAATCAACATTTTAACCAACGATCGAGCTAGTAGAACTAAAACCAGATAATAACAATATGTACCAAAACATTGATGTAAAATAAACCATTTGTTCATTCCAACAGACTTCCGTGAAAAAATCCATACCCAACGGGTTTTGGAAAATCCGCTCCATCCATGTGTCACATCTGAGATGTCCTTCAACGTTGTTCCAACATATACCAATGCAAGAGTAATTGGCTACAAAAGAGGACACGACCCGGTATATGCGTCAATAAATTATTCTCAAATCTAATTATAAGAGATATATTTTTAAATGATCAAATAAGGCAGGATCAGATAAGAAAGGTGCATACCATCATGCCCAACCACGATGCCATCAAATACGGAACTAGTGAGACTGAAGTCACAGATAAGAGGTAGTTCAGCATGTTGAATGGAAGTAAAGGAACAAGCCGGAGCAACAAAACAATCTGTTCGATGACAAGGAATTGACGAGCATACATTCATAAGAACAATGAAACAAGCAGAACAGACTTCAATGTCAAGAACCAAGCATTTAATTCAGATAGGACATACAAACCTTAAATCCGGACCTCCGAATTGCAATCTCAACTGCACTAAACTGGGGGTAGTCTTTCAACTTGGCCATGACAAACGACCTACCTAGCTGCCATGATTCACACGGAGAATATCTCAACCAGAACATGCTTTAATATAGTTGCTACTAACTAATACAGGCAAAACAGTAGAGAGTTAAGGAAGAGGAATGTTATAACAAAACGAAAAAAGAAAAAAAAAATTACAGTTCGCCCAAGAAGAAATGCTGCGCCAGCGCCTATTGTAGCTCCAATTGAATCAGCAACGAAACCGACTGGCAAGCCGAAAAGATAGCCACCACCTAGCTGAAAGGGTCATCTTACACAAGATTAGGATATGAAAAATAGAACTTCACATTAATACTATGATTTGTCAAGGAGAATAGGAGTTCATCCTTACGGTTAGTATTGAAGCTGGCACCGCCAATATTGTTAAAGGGATGTAAGCCACCGCTCTGCAAGGTCCCAAAACCACATGTCACTATGAAAACGGGTGAAAATTTCCTAGGAACCAACATAGTAATGCAGGTTAAATAGAAATTAAGAAGCCAAAAGTGCCATTAATCTATTTTACAATCAAGAAGATTGTTTATGGATAGAGGATATTTGACCAAGACAGCCTTTTATCATAAAATTCCAATAGCTTACCCACCATCTTTTGCTATATAACTAAAAACTTGAATTTGAAAGTAAGTAATCAGAACATATTAATCTTACTATGTAAACCCATCATTAACATCAACAATGTAGCAGACCTAATTATTAGATAAATATGATTTGTAGCCATCTCATTCCAAATGTTGGCAGAGAGTTCATTTAATATTCTATAAATGCTGTCTGGCATCTCAAACAAGAAACTGGCAGCAATCTCTGTACCTTTTAAGTTTAAATAATTTACAAGAACATTAAATTAGTACTTACAGCACCAGAGGACCCCAAGGACCAAGATCTTCCTCTACCCATACCAAGAAATCTCTAAGCATCTGCCACATAGAAAATGAAAAAGATTCCAACATAATAATGTTAGTCAAATACAGTTTATAACAAAATATGAAAATATAGTCTCCACTTATTCAGCTAGTCAGGCTTTTCCTTCAAGAAGTTAGATTACAAATTTTATTGCATTTTGTTTCCCCCCAAAGCAATCCAATTAAACAAGAACAGGTTTTCCAATCTTAAACCAACTATACACATAAATTCAAGAAAATACCCAAAGAGGAAAAAAGAATTCAAGAAGAACACAGAAACATAAACCAGACAGAGACCCATGAGAAAAAAATTCAACCTTTTCAACAGGGAGAGTGAAGCAAGCAATCACAATTGCGGAGAGGAGCAGCAAAAGCGAGAAGAATCTGAGGAACGAAGCCCACGTGATATTGAACGCCATCTTGATCAAATGTGGGAAGAAAATTGTAACTGTTTTTTATTCCTCCAATGTCGAGAGCTATATCATAATCCCCAAACACACAAGAAAAGCCTAGAAAAATTGAAAATCATAATCCCCACTACCGAAGATTCAGAAACAAAAATACTAAAAGATTGTGAATCAATCGTTAGTCCGTGATTCTGTTCCCTATTTCATTCTGTCAATCTATAAATAAAATTTCTGGGAATTTTTCTTGATTTAATTTTCTGTTTAGATGTCTCCTTTACATGTAATCTTGATACTCTTGTATTGCTAAGCTTTTTGCTGTTATAACATTCCTATTGTAAACGTCAAAAATACCCTTTACTCTTCTTGCACGTGACGTCACGTGTTTAGCGGAAAACAGTTTAGAATTGTTTACTTAATTTAAAAGGGTAAAAAGTTTACTTAATTTAAAAGGGTAAAAAGTTTACTTAATTTAAAAGGGTAAAAAGTTTGGAATTTACGTGCGTGAACCCAGAGCTCTAATTTTTGGCGATTTTGCCCATATAACAAGTTAGTTGGTAAACTTTAATTTCATGTTTGGTTCACGAGAAAGTAAAGTTGGCAAAGAAAGTGATTTATGGAAAAATAAATCCGGGAATATGATTCTTAGTAACTTTAATTTTTCGCGTTTGACAAATATCAAGATTTTAAATTTATATTTAATTTAAACACTAAACTAAAATATAATAATATAAATTTTTAATAAATTATTAATTATAAAGTAATAATAATTATATTATTATATTTATTATTATGATAGATACTTTAAATATGAATTATCCATCATAATATATAATAATATAATTGTAATTATAATTACATAGAGTATTATACTCATTTATTATAATAATAATAATAATAATAATAATAATAATAATAATAATTATTATTATTATTATTATTATATTTACCGATAATATAATTGAATAATTTTTATAATTTAAAATTTCACTACGACTTCATTGATTAGTTATTAATTTATAAAATATAATAATAATTATTTATTATACTATTTATATTATATAATTATATTTTAATTATTTAATAAATTATTAATTACTATTATAAAATATAGTTATAATTATGATAATTTTAATCGTAGTTATTTATTATACTAAAATTAAGTATAATTTATAATTTTGAATTATTTTTAAAACATTGTAATTAATAATAATAATAATAATAATAATAATAATAATCATAATAATATATTGTATTGCATTAAATATGTAAGACTCCTAAAACTGAGAAAAAGAATACCCAAGAAAAGTTAGGATTCAGAATCCTGAAAAGTTGTACTAATTTTCCTTGTTCTCGGGATTCTGATTACTTTCCCAGTTTGATTAAAAACCAAAACAAACACATGAATTTAAAATTCAAGGAATCAAATTACTTTCACAGACAAAATCCTGACAACCAAACATGGCCTAAAGGATGACTCTTTTTTTTACAAACTTTATAATTAGATACTACCTCCGTTTATAAAAAAATAATATTTTTTTTCATTTCGAGATGTCCACCAAAATTAGACCAATACTAAATATGAAAACTTTAAAACAAATACTAACATTACACATCATTCTAAATGTAAACCCTAGATAATTATATAACAAAGTAAACAAAAATTGCTAAACTATTATACATTGAAACATTGTTTAATTTTAAATTAATACTCCCTTCGTCCCAAGATATTTGATTGACTTCTTTTTTTCACTCATTTTAAAAAAATTGCAATAAATAGTTAGAGTGGATAAATAGTAACGTAAAAGCGAGAAATAGAAACACCAATCTCTCTATTTTTAATTATCTCTTACTTTATTCTCTCTATTTAACTCACAAAACAACACTACATAAAATCTTGTGACAGAATAAAATTGCTCTGCATAAAGTGGGACGAAGAGTGTATATTAATTATAAAACAAAAAAGAAAATCACATAATATCTAATTTATTATTCGAGGAATCCTCGTTTCTTTTAAGAGAGTAACTATATTGTCATTGGAAACATATAAAAACATTTCTCAATGGAAACAAATTGTCAAAGATCAAACTCTTTATTCATCCCTTTTAATATATTTTTGCATATGCATCCAAAATCATAGCAAAACAAAATTATATAGTACTAAGTTCTAAGTTTTTACCATTCTAATAAATAATTAAACATTGAGTGTAAAATTTAATAACACAAACAATAATATAAACTATTACTAGAATAGAAAATATACTCATGTGTTATAAATTATCTAACAATAACAATAAATAAGGGCACAAATTTTTATGACTATACAAGAATTAAAAAAAAATAAAGTGCGAATATTAATTAAATGTTTTATCATATTCATAATTAGACAATAAAACTAAAATGCGGCGCCATATATCATATACTCCATATCATCACCGTATCACTATTTTCTAAGAGTATCCACATCCGTGCTCTTTGGCAAGAGCACTGATATGGGCCCGGACCCACTTTTATTAGTTTTTTACTATCTGCTCTTCCCCAAGAGCACAACACCCACATCCATGCTCTTTCGCAAGGATCAGAGCAAAACAAAATTATATAGTACTAAGTTCTAAGTTTTTACCATTCTAATAAATAATTAAACATTGAGTGTAAAATTTAATAACACAAACAATAATATAAACTATTACTAGAATAGAAAATATATTCTATGTGTTATAAATTATCTAACAATAACAATAAATAAGGGCACAAATTTTTATGACTATACAAGAATAAAAAAAAATAAAGTGCGAATATTAATTAAATGTTTTATCATATTCATAATTAGACAATAAAACTAAAATGCGGCGCCATATATCATATACTCCATATCATCACCGTATCACTATTTTCTAAGAGTATCCATATCCGTGCTCTTTGGCAAGAGCACTGATATGGGCCCGGACCCACTTTTATTAGTTTTTTACTATCTGCTCTTCCCCAAGAGCACAACACCCACATCCATGCTTTTTCGCAAGTATATGCTCAAGGGTCCCACCATTCCATTATTTAATTTAAATACCTCATTTACTAAAAATACATTAAAATATAAAAATTACATAATTAAAATCCTAAAAAAATAAAAATACATAATTAAAATCCTAAAAATAAAAAATACATAATTGAAGGCTAAAAAATACCCCCGTGGAAGACTATTCCTCTGGTCCTATCCCCAATGTTCTTCTGAGACCCCGCATCATTGCCAAATGTGAATCAAGTTGCTCGAGGGTCATATTTGACCTATCGACCAAATTGAGTTGGGCCAAAAGGGTCCACAACGAGTTGGTGGGGGTTGAGGTGGCACAAAGGAAGCGGGAGCGGGGGCGGATGGAGTCGCGGCGCGACGGCGGTTGGCTGTCGCCTTCTTCCTTCCTTACGGTCGGCGTTGGGAACTACTTGGGCCGGCGTCGGGGCTATCCAAGTTAGCTCCGGCAAGCTGGCTAGCCACCTCATCCTCGTCGGCGTCGGATAGGGATACCAACCACGACCGTTTGCTGGAGGAGCTGGAGGAGGATGATAAGCCTCCCCTATACTTCGAATGCGCACGCACCTCCTGCCAAGCGCTGAGGTACTTGAACGGTTTGTAATTTTGGGATTGGTAGGTCGCCAAGGAGGCACTGATGATGTCAAGCTCGCTTCTGCCGCTCCCCGTCGACCGCTCTTCCTGGAGGTAATACCCCTGGAACTTTTAGATTTATTCGTTGGCTCTGAATTTGGTATTGTGCACCATACTGTCGTTGCGCTCGATGGTTACAGCCGGGCGGTTTTCATTGTACCGGCGAGAGACGCGCCACCAAAACCTATCCTCGCTTTGGTTCGTGCCAACCTCCGGATCATCGAAGATAATCAAATAGACTTTGAATAATTGATCTATCTCTGCCGGAGTATACGGGGTGTGGACACCACGAGGAGTAGGAGTAGGAGTAGGAAGATGAGGGGTTTGGGAGCCGCCGCTCCCTCCCGATCTGGGTTCGGGTGCCCACCCGTATCGCCCATCGGGGGCATCTTGGTCGTCCATTGGGTAAGGCAGGTAGCGACCCGGAACTTGAGAACCTTAGGTTTGAGGAGGGGCCGAAAATTGCGTTTCCGGACTAGGGAATGGTTGTGAGCCGAACCATTCGTGGTTCCAACCGCAGGAGTCGGAGGGGTGATCCCCGGAGCCGGACATTTTTTTTGTAAGAGTGAAAGATTGAGAATTGATAAGAGAAGATGATAGAATTTAGATGAGAATTGTGTAGTGTGGTGTGAATTTTTTGTGTGGAAGTGGGGGTATTTATAGATGAAAATGTGAATTTTAGGAAAAAAATTGAAAAATAAATTAAAAGTGGGGAGAAAACTGATATAATTTATTGGGAAGTGGGAAAATATTTTTTTTTATTTTTCAATAGATCGCTGCCACGTCAGCTGCTCAGCGGCACGGACGTGCTCGATGCATCGAGCAGTGCCGTGCCAGCGGCAAGAGCACAGCGTCGGACAGCACTCTGCCGCGCCAACGGCACGGATGCCGTCCGTCCCTAAGAGCAGCGCTGCGTATGCTCTAAATATCTTCTTTAAATCAGACGTGAGATATATTAAATTATAAACAATAATATTGGTATGATAGCAGTAAAAAAATTGGACCCCCAGTTCTACATTCCGTCACTATTTTCACCATCTTTTTCCCCTTCTCTTTTATTTTACCAGTTGTGCTAAAACTCCTGTCTTTTAAAATTTTACTTATTTTTTTTGGATCGAGGTTGTATATATCTTTAAAGAATGACTCTTAGCTTTATAAAACTGTTAAATCCAACACCAGCTCTGTCAAGCCTGCATTTTCTAAGGATAGAAAACACGGTTCATCGCGACTAGGAGAGGATTAAAGAAGCGGGGAAGAAAGGGAAAACAACACAACTCGACCATAGCTCGAAACAAATGGGAATAGCTCGAATAAAATCAAAGTATCTCAACAATCAACAACTCAAAAATGAATATTATATCAGCGATACAAGAACTCAATAGAAGGACAACTACTTAGCGGAAGCATTTGAGAGAAGGAATATGCCACGTGTAAAGACATGACACATTCTAAACACTTAAATTTCTTCAACGGTCTTGCTCAACACCCACCACACTCGTCACACTCAACCTGCACATTTTTTAAAAAGAAATGCAGTACTGAGTACTTGATGCACTCAGTGGACTCATGCCGAAAACATTTTATAAAAAGTATTTATCATGCCACCATTGAGTGACATTGGGGTTTTAACTTTAGAAATCGCCCAAGACACTAAAATCATTTCCATCGCAAAACTCGTGACTGTAGTCATTTTCCCAAAGATATCTACCATATCTGATCCATTGATGATAAGGAATGTGGCCACATTCCAAGTCACTAGACCGACCGACCCAAAAGACGGCTCACGATCCCCATTAGCTTGAGTAGGGGCTCACTCCCTAGTTAGACCCGAATTCGATTATCAATAGATGGCAAAAGCCAGATCAGATAGGTTCCATAGATAAAACAAAACATGGCATGACAAATATTCACAACATTTTCACATAAAAAATATACTTAGGGCATAGCCCATATTTAAAAAGAAAGCCCACCTCGATCGTTTAAAGCCTTAACTTGTGTTCCATTCCATTCTCGAAACGCATGCGTGAAGTCACCCATTGATTTAATTTACTCCAGCCCAATCTTCCATTCAATTAATTTTGCCCGAACCAAATTAACTCCAAACCATGTCCTTAGATAAAACAAATCGTCCAAAACTTTAAATTAAAACACTTGGCCCAAATATTAAAATAAAACAAAGCCCAAAACTTCATTACTTCTCACCTCACGTGAAATCTCAAAATGGGAGTGAAATTCCTAATCTCTCTTCTTCACTGAATTTGCAGCACCGTTGCCGTGGTAGTCACAGCGGCGAGTTCGTCAGTTTGCTAGTTCACGCCGCTGCCCCGGCCTTTTGTCCTCACCGTCTCCATCACAGCATCGTCGCTGCTCGTCTTGGATGCTGATCCAGAACTTCGCTCCTCGCCGTTTCTATCTACTTCGCGCCTTCTTGTGTCGAATCCACCGCGCCTCCGTCTCCGTCATCTCCTCCCTCTCTTTCTTCCACAATTTCACACTCATCTTCTTCTCCAAACTCTTTTTTTTTCCTCTCCAAACTCTCTTATCTCTCTAAATCTTTCACCAAGAAGCACTCTCATTATTCTCTCTCGAACTCACAATCAACACCCCAAAACAACAACTCCTTCTCTCTCACTTCTCCATTACTACTTCTCACCACTAATGCTGTCCCTCTTCTCTTCCACAGCACCGATGCGCTCTCGATCTGCCTTCACCACCGAACAGCCGTTGTCCAGCAAAAATTTCAGCCTCTCTCGAATACAGCCATCGCTCATCTTTCTGCTCGTCTCCTGGCGCTGCACCGTGCCATCCAGCCGCTGTCGTCTCCGACGTGAGACCGCCAGCGTCGTCTCCACTTCATCACTTCGCAGCTCCTCCGTCTGTTCAATCATGTTGCTGCTCTGGCCCGTTCGATGTCACGCCTCCATCGCCAACTCTCCTATGTTCTTGGCATGCTCTTCCCGTCGCCACCTCCGCTCCGGCCGCTTCCGTCATTATAGCTGCTGTCCGTCATGAGCAACCGCGACTGCTGCTTCTGTCCGCCGCAACCTCTACCCGAATCACGATGGCTTCAGCGCCGCCCCGTCATCCACGCAGCTGCTGTCCGCTTCTGTCGTCTCTCTCTCTCCATATTTTAGTTTCCGATTTTTCTTGGTATTGAATTTTTGTGTAGAAAGATCGTGGGATTGATTGGATACATATATGCAAAACTGATAGATATTGATGGATTTGGTGGTTGGAGAGATTTTAGGGAAGATGGAAATATTGAAAAAAGGCGTGTAGGATAGAAAATTGGGAGAAGGAAAACTATTTGACCGGATTTGACTAAATAGGGTTTTGAAATAATTAGCTAAAATAAAATTAGCTCCATTGAAAGAAGACTAATCGGGCTATAGGAAGAATAAATAAGATATCAGGCCCAAAGAGTGAAAAACTTCTCTCGACAAATAAATAAAGGCGAAATTTTTTTTCAGGTGCACAAACGATGTCACTACAAGAACAAATAAAAAGGGTAGAAAAAGTCGGGGTGTTACAATCTACCCTTCTTAACAAAAATTTCATCCCGAAATTTGCTTACGTCCTTCGAATGGTTCGTACCGAGCTTGCTCCAAAGTTTCACGCAATTCCAAGAAAAAGTTTCATGGTCCACTGGCCTCCATTCGCACTCTCGATCTCCTTGCCTCGTCGTGCCTTGACAAAGTAGGGGTTCACCTCAAACTTTCAGATTCTCGTTCGTTTTCGTCACTCGGGAAAGTGATAGATTATCTCAACTTAAAACTATGGTTTGCGCGTATTCAATCTAGCCTACAACATAAGCACTCTATGTTCGCAACATACTTCATCATCTCACATCTCAACATCAAACCATTCATACTTGAGGATAACTAAGTCTAACACGCAACATTTTAACATCCCAAAGCAAAACACTTTCAAACGTCACATTTATATTCAAAACTTTTGAAACAAAAATTTTCTTTACACTTTCACACTTTTCCTCAAAAATTTCCAATACTTTCAATTTTACAGTAAAAGTTTTGACTCAAAACTAAAACGTGCTTTTGCATAAACTTTCATCATTCGTATAAAACACTCTATAGAATAACGCATCATACTTTGTATCTCATAACATAAATATCATCACACTTCCATAGCTCAATTTTCTAAACGAAAAAGTTAAAACTATTTTTCTCGAAACTCAAAAATTTTCGAACAATTCATAAACAAGGTATTTTCCATTGATCAAATCTTTTCATAAAAGATAAATCACCCCATTGCATAACATATCGCAAAACACACATTTATATTTATTTATAACCATAGCTCCTCTATCCCATTGTAAAACATACTTTGTTTTCATAACCATAGTTTCTCATCTTCTTTCCTAAAAACTTTCTCATAAACTTTTTTCATAAATATAAATTACGTCTTTCTTGATTGAGCGTGGCGAAGCGGGATGTTAAGCCTTCAATACACAATTATGATTTTATCTTCTTTTATTTTATTTTATTTTATGTATTATTTTAGTCTAACGGAACAAGTCTAGACTAACACTGAAAAAGACTCTCAGGTCAGAAAAATTGCTCTGATATCACTCTGTCACGCCTGCATTTTCTAAGGATAGAAAACACGGTTGATCGCGACTAGGGGATGATTAAAGAAGCGGGGAAGAAAGGGGAAAACAACACAACTCGACCATAGCTCGAAACAAATGGGAATAGCTCGAATAAAATAAGAGTATCTCAATAATCAACAACTCAAAAATGAATAATATCTCAGCGATACAAGAACTCAAAAGAAGGACAACTACTTAGCGGAAGCATTTGAGAGAAGGAATATGCCACGTGTGAAGACATGACACATTCTAAACATTTAAATTTCCTCAACGGTCTTGCTCAACACCCACCACACCCGTCACGCTCAACCTGCACATTTTTTAAAAAGAAATGCAGGACTGAGTACTTGATGCACTCAGTGGACTCATGCCGAAAACATTTTATAAAAAGTACTCCCTCCGTTCCTTGTTAATAGAGGCATTTCTTTTCGGCACGGAGTTTAAGAATAGTGTGTTAGATGGATGGTGAAAAAGTAAGAGAAAATAAAGTAAGAGAGATGAAGAGAGAATAAAGTAAAAGGGAGAATTACTTTTTGCCAAAAATAGAAATAACACAATTAACTTGGAACTTCCCGAAATAGAAAAATGACTCTATTAACATGGAACGGAGGGAGTATTTATCATGCCACCATTGAGTGACCTTGGGGTTTTAACTTTAGAAATCGCCCAAGACACTAAAATCAATTCCATCGTAAAACTCGTGACTGCAGTCATTTTCCCATAGATGTCTATCATATCTGATCCATTGATGACAAGGAATGTGGCCACATTCAAAGTCACTAGACCGGCCGACCCAAAAGACGGCTCACGATCCCCATTGGTGTACACTAGTCTTAGTAGGGACTCACTCCCTAGTCAGACTTCACCCATTGATTTAATTTACTCCGGCCCAATCTTCCATTCTATTCATTTGGCCCGAACCAAATTAACTCCAAACCATGTCCTTAGATAAAACAAATCGTCCAAAACTTTAAATTAAAACACTTGGCCCAAATATTAAAATAAAAACAAAGCCCAAAACTTCATTACTTCTCACCTCACGTGAAATCCCAAAATGGGAGTGAAATTCCTAATCTCTCTTCTTCACTGAATTTGCAGCACCGTTGCCGTGGTAATCACAGCGGCGAGTTCGTCAATTTGCTAGTTCATGCCGCTGCCCCGGCCTTTCTCCTCACCGTCTCCATCACAGCACCGTCGCTGCTCGTCTAGGCTGCTGATCCAGAACATCGCGCCTCGCTGTTTCTATCTCCTTCGCGCCTTCTTGTGTCGAATCCACCGCGCCTCCGTCTCTATCATCTCCTCCCTCTCTTTCTTCCACAATTTCACACTCATCATTTTCTCCAAACTCTCTTAACTCTCTAAATCTTTCACCAACAAGCACTCTCATAATTCTCTCTAGAACTCACAATCAACACCCCAAAACAACAACTCCTTCTCTCTCACTTCTCCATTACTACTTCTCACCACTACTGCTGTCTTTCTTCTTTTCCACAGCACCAATGCGCTCTCGATCTGCCTTCACCACCGAACAGCCGCTGTCCAGCAAAAATTTCAGCCTCTCTCGGATATAGCTATCGCTCATATTTCTGCTCGTTTCCTGGCGCTGCACCGTGCCATCCAGCTGCTGTCGTCTCCGGTGTGAGAACGCCGGACCGCCGGCGTCATCTCCACTTCATCATTTCGCAGCTCCTCCGTCTGTCCAATCATGTTGCTGCTCAGGCCCGTTCGATGTCACGCCGCCATCGCCAACTCTCATTTGTTCTTGGCCAGCTCTTCCCATTGCCACCTCCGCTCCGGCCGCTTCCGTCATTATAGCTGCTGTCCGTCATGAGCAACCGCGACTGCTGCTGCTGTCCGCCGCTGCCTTTGCCCGAATCACGATGGCTTCAGCGCCGCCCCGTCGTACACGCAGCTGCTGTCCGCTTCTATCGTCTCTCTCTCTCTAAATTTTATTTCTCAATTTTTCTTGATATTGAATTTATGTGTAGAAAGATCGCGGGATTGATATGATATATATAGGCAAAACTGATAAATATTGATGGATTTGGTGGTTGGAGAGATTTTAGGGAAGATGGAGATATTAAAAAAAAACGTATAGGATAGAAAATTGGGAGAAGGAAAACTATTTGACCGGATTTGACTAAATAGGGTTTGGAAATAATTAGCTAAAATAAAAGTAGCTCCATTGAAATAAGACTAATCGGGCTATAGGAAGAATAAATAAGATATCAGGCCCAAAGAGTGAAAACTTCTCTCGACAACTAAATAAAGGCGAAAAAATTTTTCAGGTGCACAAACGATGTCACTACAAGAACAAATAAAAAGGGTAGAAAAAGTCGGGGTGTTACAAGCTCTCTTTGGTCGGAGTGTAAAATTAGGAACTCTTTTTTTTACACATTATGTACTCATTTTCGTACATAAATAGAAGATATGTTTAAAATCAAATATGTTTTATATAAAATCATCATGTTTGATTAAATCATCATAAAAACTGCAGACATTGGGTTAGTGGCTACATGTAAGAGCTTCCACAATAGGACGCCCTAGCCAATAGTCTAGTACTATGACTAAACAAAAACACCTCCTGCCACATCACTTGGACTTCCCACAGCCTGCCACATCATCAGGACTTCCCACAACCTAGTAATAGGCTAGCACTAGGACTAGCTGATTCCCTAGCCAATAATAAATTCACAAATATGGAATAAAAAATTTGACACGAATACCGAGAAAGTGCAATAATAATTTCATTAAATAAAAAATTAACCTAGTAGAATTAAAAAAAGTCTAGTGAAATTTTAAAAAAAACAACGATTCAAACAAATTACATTAGATATCATCGTGCAATCCTACGCAGCCACAACTCTTCAATTATATCATGCTGGAGTCGAATATGGGTGAGAACTACTGCTTTTCACTCTTCTTTTCTTCTCTTTGTTGTATCGTTGTGGCTTGCTCAAGTTAATTCGTCAAACTGATCCAGCCAGCCTATATATGCCTGCTACCTGCAAAATGTCGGTGAGTGGATCCAGTGAAAGCTCAGGATGATCAACTCGACTTAGATTCAACTTGAGTGAGATGAATGGAAGAACTCAAAAGCGTGTTTTCAAAACCTTTACCCACAATACTATTAACTAGTATAGGGAAGTAAGGATCGATCCCACAGATATGATGCGTTTGACATTTGTTTGCTTGACACGACTTGGGAATGGCTGCGGCCACGCTTTCTAGGGGTGGGTTAAGTTAACTACTTGACTTGAGAAAATAAACTTAACTAGAGTTCTAAACTGATCAACTTGCTAAGCTCAACTAAATCTACTTGATCAACTCAACTAAGCTTTCCATAAATGGACAAACAGCATAAACGGGGGACTGTCAGTCCCCTGCAAAGTGTACAATAAAGTGTAAACTTTTTAACAACTTCATCTTCTTCACCAAATCAACATGGAAAACAGAACAAAGAACAGATCTGAAAAGCTACGGAAGATGAAACTTCATAACAACTCATAAAATTCTATCTACTCCTATGATCTAAGCTACAACTACTTATACAAGAAACTAACCCATAATCATGCAGAAACGAAACATAAATTGCTAGATCTAAACATCCTAAGAACTCTCAAACATAAAACATCAGATCTGACCAAATCAAAACACAAGACATTTTTTGAGCTAAGACATGCGACGTAAGAAGGAACCGAAAACAGATCAGAAACATCATGCATGAAAACAGAGCACATCAGCTGGAAACGAAAACATAGATTCAAATTTACTAAATCAAAACATCAAAGAGTCGATAGCATCAAAAGTAAACTGAAAACAAACAACAAAAATAAGAAATTGTTTCATAACTTATCCTCGAAATGGAATAGCACCAACAGAAAGCTTAAGAACCAAAACCAACATCAAAAGCCAAGTAAACTAAACTAAACGGGACCAAGTGTGCGTGTGCAACGGGAATCAAGAAAATGAAGTAAAAGAACTCTGATTTCAACCCTAGAAGAGAGCTGAATTCCTAAAGATATTCTAAGAAATCCTATGAGACCCCCCTTTTACCTCTGGTTGGGACTCTTTCTTCTTGTGTAGGGCTTCCTTTATATAGAGAGGCGTATAGGGCTCTGATCCCTAGGGTACCATCCTCTCCGAAATGTCATTCCTGCCCTTCACATTTTATGGTGGTGTCTTCAGCTCTATATCCTATGCGGAGGACTTATGTTAGCTCCATTCGATTCTTGACTTGATCAACTCAATGCTGTAGTTTCTTGACTTCTTTCATTCATCCGTTCGTCCGCCTAACTGATTTGTTTCCTTTTCTGAATATGGAGGTTTTCACACACACCTGGCTCAAAATTGGCTGTTAGTTTACAGAATTTGATGTAGTTTTACCACATAACACATGCATGTAACGAGCCTAATCAATGGGCTTCTTGTTGGCGAATATCGGCAAATGCTCCCCTTTTCGGTGTCCCCCGGGGTATCCCTATTTGTACATTAGCGGTGGCCACGCTGTGATTTGGACTGACAACATCTTCAGCGGCCCAATCAGTCAGTTCTGGACCTTCATTTTCGAAGATCATGTTGTGCATGATAATACATGCATACATGACATCAGCAATGCAGTCGTCATACCACAAATGTGTTGGACCCTTCACAGCCACCCATCGAGACTGGAGCACACCAAATGCTCCACATCCTTGCGCGCTACCTCCTGTCGTTGTGCAAAGTAAATCTTCTTTGGATCTGTTGGGCATATGATCATCTTCACAAAGACGGGCCACCTGACCTAGGGTACATCCCCATCCGCCAAATAGTAGTCTATATCGTGCTAGTTGCCATTGGCGCCAAATAGTAGTCTATATCCCCAGACACTGCTCGTTGAAAAGGGGCGACGATTGGAGGATTTTGACGCCGTTGTTCGACCCGGCTACCTCAAAATACGCATGCTAAATCCATAGTCGGTAGTTAGCTACGGCTTTGAGGATCATCGTGGGATTCTTACCTTTGAAGCCGACCGTGTACATCCCTTTCCAGGCGGTGGGGCAGTTCTTCCACTCCGAATGCATACAATCTATGCTGCCTAACATTCCTAGAAAACCGTGCACCCTCCCGTACATATCCATCAGACCTTGGCAGTCTTCAGGGGTAGGCTTTCGAAGATACCTATCCTCGAATATGTGAATAACGCCCCAACAGAAATGCTGCAGACACTCGCGGGCAGTCGTCTCGCCTATGTGAAGGTACTCGTCGAACATGTTGGCCGCGTCACCGAAGGCAAACTGCCTGATTGTGGCGGTGCACTTCTGTATCGGCGAGTGACCGGGTCTACCACTCGCATCCTCCCTAAACCGGAAATACTTGTACCGAGCCTCTAAAGCCGATATGATATGCAGAATTAGCGGTAGGTGCATCCTAAAACGCCGCTGGAAAAAAGACTCCCTAAACTGCGACTCCTCAGCGAAGTAGTCGTCAAACAACCGTTGGTGGGCACCGAGGTGGTCCCGGGGGACTACAGCTCGATGATGGATGGGGCGAGGAACCGCCGGCTGCTGCTGCTGGTGCAAGTGCTCTTGCACCAACCGATTTATCTCCCTGGACGTATAGGCCCACAACTCTTTGTTAATTCGGCGTGAGTCATCAACATCACCATCACTAGCCATTTTACTAGTTGATGAGAAATGAAGAGAGGAAGAAGATAAACTTGTTAATACAAGTGGTGCAAATGAAATGAAGTGCAACGAGTCGTATATATAGAGTTGAAAATGAAAAAAATTGAAAATGCGCTTGTCGGTCGTTAGCCTATCGTGTCGCCACAATAGCAGATGAGCGATCGGCTAACGCCATCCCTCTGCAGACTACCGCTCGTCCTACTTCCGCTAGTTCGTCCCCTTCGCCGACTCTAATAGCGGACGAACACGACGCCCGAGCTTCTAGCCGGTGGCTAGGGCGTGCCTTCGTCTCCAATTGCGGATGCTCTAAGGAATTAGGAATAGTCAAAACTGCCCTCATGGGAGAAAACCTTATATGTGAATATTTTAAATGCTAAGGAATTAAAAATTAGATATTAAGAATTAGGAACATTATTTTTTTTACCAGGAATCTATAGTGCGAGAATCTCAAATTCTATAAAGGAATATATACTCTCTCCGTCCTACACAAATAAAAACTTTAGAACGACACGAATTTTAATATAAAGCTGGTAAAATATGAGAGAGATAGAAAGAAAAGTGTGTTAGCTGAAAATGAGTTCCACCTCATTACAGAGAAAGAAATTTCCTTAAACAGAAAGTTTCTATTTTTAGAAAAAGAACCAAAAAGGAAATAATTTTATTTATAAAGGCCGAAGAATGTAGTTCATTCAAGGAATTAAAATAAATCTTGTTTTATAATTGTCAAATTCCAACTTCAGAATATAGTATTAACTTTCTTAAGTTGCTAACCCTGCTAACTCATCAACGCAGTGTATTAAAAATGTCAACATGATGACATTAAAATGTAAACACATAACTTTGTTGACATTTCAATACACTGTGTTGATATTTTAATGTGACCGTGTTGACATTTTTCATACACTACATTTATGAGTTAGCAAAGTTAGCAACTTCAAAAATTAGCAATATAACGCACCCGTAGTATAATAGTCTCGTATATAAGACTAACTAATCATGTCAAACTCATAAACTACACTGAAGAAAGGATGTTTTTCGTGGAGATGCTGACTGTTATGTATCTTTTAATGGTGAATTCCTAGGTCCAGAGGATTCGCTAGAGCACAGGCTCTAGGAAATCATGAACTTTCAGAATGCAGTCGTTGTCACATCAACCCCCCGCTTCAAAACCTCAACCCTCTACACTATTGGCTAGTATAGGGAAGTCGGGATCGAATCCACGAGGAAGGAAGGGTTAGAATGCATTGAGGGAACTTTAGGATGGTTCGGCTACTGCCACGCAACATGTGGGCTGAGTTTTAACTACTAGACCTGGGAAATTAAATCTAATCTACTCTAACTTCCAGATCTGGAGAATTGAAAGTACGTGGAATCATAAATGCCTGCATGGTTCTGAAAAAAATTCAACTTAGAATATTCACTAACTTCCTGGGTCAAGTAAATGAGTTTCCTAAAATAGCTAGGCACAAGATATGCAAAAGTAACGACAAAACAGATTTCTTAACTAGCTGCTGACAGAAAGCTGCAATTAACAAACTAAAGCAAACTCGACTATAACTACCGATCGACTTCATCTTCTTCAGCAATCAAACATGAATTGAACAAAACAGAACATGAAACAGAGCACACTTCAAATCAAACAATGAACGTTAAGATTAAACTAAGAACTATCAGATCTAGTCTACTGGTCCGAGTAAATTAGCAACAACAGAGATTTCCATGCAGATCTAAACTCACGTACTCAGATTCAGACAATCAAAAGGAAATCTACGCTAGATCTATCAGATTCATTACCAATTAAACCAGATCCACATCATTCAACACCATTTAAACTCTGTTTCAACCTCAATTCAATAGATCAACTCCGATCTCAACTCCGATCAACAATTCAATTGCGAAAAACATCCAACTCAGTAAACAGAACAGTAAGCATCAGATCCAAAACAAAACTGAAAACGAAACTAGATTAACCATAAACTGCAAATCAAGTCACAAAACAGTCGCCGAATTTCCGGCAAGGAAATCGGCGAGAGAGAGTACGTGCGAAAAGTAATTTGTTTCTTCGCTCCTTATCGGAGCGGTGTTACACTTCCAAACTAAACAAAACACCACACTATACTACCCCAGATTTCCCATGAAACCAAGTGCGCGAGCTAAGTGTGTGAATTCAGAGAGCGAACCGAAATACCCAAGGATATTTTCTAACTAAGAGCCTCTCTCCTTATCGCAAGCTTTCTTGTATTTATAGTTGTGGCTCAAATCCCTAGGGCAACAAACTTCGTGAATTGACAATTGTGCCCTTGAGGTTTCGCTCTTTTTTCTTCACTTTTTCTCTTCTATTTCATCTGCCCTGGTGATTGCTCTTCCTTCCTAGGTCTGACAGATTTTTCACACACCTAGACTTATAAATGCGCGTTAGCACCGTAGAAAACACAAAATTTATATCTAAAATAGATGCATGAAACGAGCCTTATCATACACCAATAGAACAAGAAACAAAATTAATACGTCTTCCGTCCCATAAAAAATATAGACATGTGATATCACATGTGAAGCAAGACAAAATTAATAAAGTAAGAGAGAGTAGGAGAATGGTAGTTAAAGTAGTGTTAGTAGATAGTGGAACCCCCATTATTATTAGTGTTTTAATAGTGGTATAAGTTGTAAATAACTTATATGAGTATTAAATTGAGATAATTTTCCATAAATGGAAATGTTCGAAAATGGAAAGTGTACATATTTTTATAGGATGGAGGGAGTACTTACTAAACAAATCAAAAGAATTTAACCTTAAAATTTATCTAAATAATTAGTGTAAAAGGATTGAAATACGGTTTTAATCTAATTTGGTGGCCAATTTGCAATATAGGTTTCTTGAAACTTGAAAGGGAATTATTTTAATTACAGCTTTGGTGTAATGACTCAGCATGACTAAACAAGCGTCACCGATTTGTGTTAGAGCATCTCCAATAGGTTAGGACGTCAAATAGCCCTCAAATAGCCTTCACACTGCCACATCATCAGCACTACAATTCTCCTGCCACATCAGCTTGCCACATCAACTGGACATCAAATAGCCCTCACATAGCCTTCACACTACCTATCCACATCACTAATAACAATTATATAATTTAATTTACACTCGTATCAACATACGGAATTTAATTTACGAGACAAATACGGAAAATTTGAATAATAATATTAAAATTTAAAAAGTACATTAATTTAAAAAAAAAAGTACAATAATTAAAAAAATTACATTTAAAAAATTACATAAATTTGCATAAAAACTAACGCCTTGCAATCCTCCGCGCCCACAACTCTTCAACTAAATCCTTTTGCAGTCGAATATGAGCCTCCGTCTGACGCATGTCGGCATGTGCTTGGAGGAGGGCTTCTTCATCGTGCGGTACCCCACCTCGTACGTTGGCGGTGGTGACGCCGTGGCTTGGACCTGCTTCATTATCGTCGGTAGCCCAATCAGTCAGTTGTACACCTTCATCTTCGACGATCATGTTGTGCATGATAATACAGGCGTACATTATATCAGCAATGCAGTCGACATGCCACAAACGCGTTGGTCCCTTAACTGTAGCCCATCGAGCTTGAAGCACACCAAATGCGCGCTCCACATCCTTTCGCGCCGACTCCTGCCGCGTCGCAAAGTAGGCCTTCTTCGGATCTGATGCGCACCGGATCGTCTTCACAAAGACGGGCCACCTAGGGTATATCCCATCCGCCAAGTAGTAGCCCATATCATGCTGGTTGCCGTTGGCGACAAAACTGATGGCCGGACAGACGCCCTGGCACTGCTCGTTGAAAAGGGGCGACGAGTTGAGGACGTTTAGGTCGTTGTTCGAACCGGCTATCCCAAAATACGCATGCCAAATCCATAACCGGTAATCAGCCACGGCCTCGAGGATCATCGTGGGATTTTTTCCCTTGTAGCCGGTCGTGTAAAACCCCTTCCAAGCAGCGGGACAATTCTTCCATTCCCAATGCATACAATCTATGCTGCCTAGCATTCCCGGGAACCCGTGCTGATCCCCGTGCATCCGCAGCAGATTTCGGCAATCTTCGGGGGTAGGCTTTCGGAGATACTGATCACCGAATACTTCGATCACGCCCTGGCAGAAATACTTCATACATTCGATGGCAGTCGTCTCACCGATGTGGAGGTATTCGTCCCACATGTCTGCCGCGGTGCCGTAGGCCAACTGCCTGATTGCCGCAGTGCACTTTTGAATAGGGGTGTGGCCGGGTCTGCCAGCCGCATCGTGCCTGAAGCGGAAATACAGATATCACTGCTCCAATGCGTTAACAATACGCATAAATAAGTCCCGCCTCATCCTAAAACGACGCCTGAAATGGTTGGCGTCAAAACGCGGCTCCTCTGCGAAGTAATCTGTGAACAGGCGCTGATGTGCAGCTTCATGATCACGATGCACCACTTGTCGACGGTGGACAACTGGTCGTGGGCGAGGTGCCGCCGGCTGCATATAACTCTGCATCCATCGATCAACCTCACGGCTCGTATAGGAATCTAGCTCTTCGTTCATCATACGCTCGTACTCATCCGCATCCCCACCACTACCACCGGCATTACTCATTTCTTAAATTGATCTTGAACAGAAAGTAAGGTAGAGAGAATACTCGTTAAAACAAGTGGTGCGAATGAAAATGAGGTTCAACGCGCGTATATATAGTGTTTTCGAAAAAAAAAAAAAAATTTAAATCCGACGCCGGTTTGGCGCCGATCCGGGACGCACAATGGCGCCCGTGAGGATCGGCGTCGGAACCGGCGTCAGCGCGGGAATCGGCATGGCGACGCCGATTTTGACGCCGATTTCGCCGACGCCGCTTCCAATGGTTCGGCGTCAAACCGGCGTCGGCAAAAAATCGGCATCGCGGTGGTGACGCCGGTTATTGGAGATGCTCATCTTTGAAATCTGATACGAGAAGAAGACATTCAATAAGCGCGTAGAAGGAAAGTTAGATAAGTGGTGCATGGGTGCATGCAGCACATGGGAAGTATAGGATCAAAACACCATGCGCGTGTCGCGTGTGAGCTAAGAAGTTAGTTTGATTGTTATTTTCATGTCGTTATTCCATACATGCAGCGTGTATATAAGCTGCTATGTTCATTTTAGTTCTTTCATTCACGATTAATGCAAGTTAACTCTCCCTCTTCTCTCGCATCTAGTAGTTCATTACGCATAGGTGGGATCTCGGTCACTGTTCCGATCATCGGAGACCCCGGTCTTGCACCAAGTGGTATCATCCTGTAACACCCCTAAAATTTGTGACTTATTTCGTTTTATTAATGTGGATGTTGATTTGGAAATCCATTTTTTGGAAATTGATTTCTATGAGGTTGTGTTAACGATGTGAAATTAATGGTTGAGAGTTATGTGGAATAATATGATATGTTTTCCAATGGGCGGGATTTAATTAAATAGGATCATGCATATTTGTGCCAGTTACCTTATTCAAATTCTTTTCGGCATTTCTATTTATTGGAAGTAATATCTTCTTTCTTGGATTTATTTAATTATTTTGGGATATTTATCCAAATTAAATCCAAAACCAAAATATTCTTATTTATTTTTCCATGATTTTCGAAATCTCCTATTTTTGGGAGAGGAGAAATTAAGTATTCTATAATTGATTTCTTACTTATTTCTTTCCATGAATGAATTGGAATATTCTAGCCAATCTTGCCTTACTTTATTCTATTAAAGATTTGAAAATTTTTCTGGTGGGAGGAACCTTAAACCACACGCCTACTTCTCATTATTTTTGGAGGATTTTACAAATTTCTCTACTCCGTATTATTTTATTCTACTCCGTGAAATACCAAATTAAATCATAAGCTAATTAAATAGCTATGATTTTAAAAAATCCTCCCCTTATTTCTCCCCATAATTCACGCCTCCCTCCCCCCAAATCTCTCAAATCTTTATTTGATTTATTCTCCCAAATCTTCAATTAATTGTGGGATATATTATTTCCTAACTCTATAAATAAAACCAAAAACCTAACCCTAAACCCATCTCACACGCCTCCCTCTCAAATCACACGCCCCTCCCCTTGCTCCATCTTCTCCCACACTTGTTTTTCTACTCTACTCAAGATCCTTTCGATTCGCCAAGAGTTTGTTGAAGAATCAAGAGTTATATTCGTTTCTACCGATTGTTTCGTTCAAGAAAGGTACAATCAAACCTCTATTCTTCATTCCTCTCCATCCAAACATTCTTTCGACTCCCTCATGCATCTAGTGAGTGTAGGAATTTCAAATCTAAGGATTTAATCGGTGGGGAATTTGTGTTTGCATTTATGTATGCGTTTTGAATGCAATTTTGTGAAGTTTGATTTGAATCTTTGGTGAATGATGTGAGTTTATGGGCAAACATGATTATGAGAACCTTTTAAGCATGATTATGTGTTTTCCAGCATGAAAAGTTGGGGTTTGTTTGATGGAAGACGAAAACCCTATTTTCGAAACTATGAACCTGAAATCTGTGGTGCACGACCAGTAGCTTCTGATCTGTAATTGACTCATCAAACGAACGAATTTTGATATGAAATTTTTACTGAGTAAACTTCAAGGTGTTTCCGTGTCTCGTGTGAATTTCAGCCCTTTTTATCGAAAAATGAATTTTTAATAATATTTTGAAGTTGACTGCGCAAATCTGCCAGAAACCTGTGTTCTCGCCAAGAATGTTTCGTTTTCTTTTTGACTGACCAAATGACCTCCGATCTGAATCCTGTAAAATTATCAGCCTTTTTAGGCATTGGATGAATTTATGGTAAAGTTTTCAAATGAATTGCGCAGTGCTGTTAGAAATTTTATGTTCCGACCAGAGAGTTTAATTATTGATTTGACTGAGAAAACGACGTGATTTCAGTGTGAAAATTTGTCAGGATGAACTTGAATGTGTATTCTGTGTTATGACCAAAATTTAGCTTCATATGAGGTCGGGTGAATTTTTAGTGATTTTTATAAAACTGTCGCGCAGTTCTGCCAGTTTTCTGCTTTGATAAAAGGATATTTATTTTCAAGTTTAAAAGTATTATATGATGCATGTATGTCCAAGGAACGTGTTTAATGATGTGATCACGTGAGATACGTTGAAATATATTATGGTGTGTTTTTCCATCTTTGTGACGAACGTTGGGTTGGGTAAATTGAGAAAAACGATGAGAGAGAAACGATAGGACATGCATGGTAATATGATTCTGTGGAAGGCTGACTTGTGTTGTCGTTGACAAGGGTGATTGTATTCGTGAACTCGAGGAACGAGAGTTGCCATAAGTTGGATTGTGAATTGTTAAGCGAACGAGGTGGGCTTTCTTTTCAAACCTCTTTATTATTCCGAAAATATGATGTGGTGTTATAAGGGTGGTTTAAAGTGTTATGTCATGCCGTGATTGTTTTGATGTTGAGATTTTTGCCTGATGCCTAGTTCGTTTGAGCTTGCTCCGTTAGGCTATAGGGCTATGTTGAGATTGTGCTTGATGCCTAGTTTGTGAGTTCGCTTCATTAGGCTATAGGGCTATGATAAACGAATTCGGGTCTGAGTAGGGCCGCAAACCCTATCAGGCTGTGTACACAGAGGGGATCGTGAGCCGTCCTTGCTAGTCGGCCGGTCTCGTGGGCGAATAGTGTGGCCACACTTTCGTCGCACTATGGTAAGATGATGTGATTGATTGATTGATGAGAAAGTGGGGAGATTGTTTTGACCGGCCGGTCTGTGAAAAGTGTTTTTGTGATACTCGTGATATTTCTTAAATAAACGTAAAAACTCGAGTTCACTATGGTATGGATGACATAACCTTTATTAAATGTTTTGGCGTGTGTCCACTGAGTATATCAAGTACTCAGCCCTGCATATGTTTTTCTTTATGTGCAGGTTGAGGGGTGATGTTGCGGCGGATGTTGAGTGAGCTTTAGGATTTCCCGGATGCGTCGTGTCTTCATACATGGGCGTCTCCCTTTGACTCTCTTGAATACTTGTTTTTCCGCTGCCGTGTTTCGAATCGTTCTTGTTATAATCTTTCGTTTTGCCCCACACTACTTTTTAAACATTATTTACCTTGAGATATTAACCCACTCATTAATTGTTTAATCGATTAAAACTCTTCTTTTGAAGCTTTGTTTAAGATGTTGTCTTTCATTGCGTTCCCCTTCTTCTTCCCCGCTCCTTAATCCCTTTCCTAGTCACTATTTCCCCGTCTTTACTATCCTTAGTGAGGGCGGTCGTGACAAAGTGGTATCAGAGCTTCGTTCTTTCGCTCTGGTCCGAGAGTCTTCTTTCAGTCTAAGTCTAGATCAGTACCCCTAGACTAGAAGTGTCACGAAGGCTCAACATCCGAAGCATCACGCTCAACCAAAGAAAGTGAGGTATGTTTAAGTTGTTGAAAGAATGCGAGATTGATGTATGAAATTGATGATGTTATGATGAGGATGTTTTGGCAAGTGTACGTATGTGAATAAACGTTGTGTGAAAATGAGACTGTGATGATATGATTATGTGAAATATGAGCATGATTGGGAAGATGATCTAAGCACGTGTTGTATGTGTGAATACGATATTGTTATGGTGTGATTATGTGGAACATGAGCATGATTGACATGATGTCCTAAGTATGTGTTATGTGTGAATATGATAATGTGACGGTATGATTATGTTGGAACGTGAGCATGAATTGTGTGATGTCATAAATGTGTGTTGTTTATGTGAGACGACCAAATTTCGGGACGAAATTTCTGTTAAGAGGGGAAGGATGTAACACCCCTAAAATTTGTGACTTATTTCGTTTTATTAATGTGGATGTTGATTTGGAAATCCATTTTTTGGAAATTGATTTCTATTAGGTTGTGTTAACGATGTGAAATTAATGGTTGAGAGTTATGTGGAATAATATGATATGTTTTCCAATGTGTGGGATTTAATTAAATAGGATCATGCATATTTGTGCCAGTTACCTTATTCAAATTCTTTTCGGCATTTCTATTTATTGGAAGTAATATCTTCTTTCTTGGATTTATTTAATTATTTTGGGATATTTATCCAAATTAAATCCAAAACCAAAATATTCTTATTTATTTTTCCATGATTTTCGAAATCTCCTATTTTTGGGAGAGGAGAAATTAAGTATTCTATAATTGATTTCTTACTTATTTCTTTCCATGAATGAATTCGAATATTCTAGCCAATCTTGCCTTACTTTATTCTATTAGAGATTTGAAAATTTTTCTGGTGGGAGGAACCTTAAACCACACGCCTACTTCTCATTATTTTTGGAGGATTTTACAAATTTCTCTACTCCGTATTATTTTATTCTACTCCGTGAAATACCAAATTAAATCATAAGCTAATTAAATAGCTATGATTTTAAAAAATCCTCCCCTTATTTCTCCCCATAATTCACGCCTCCCTCCCCCCAAATCTCTCAAATCTTTATTTGATTTATTCTCCCAAATCTTCAATTAATTGTGGGATATATTATTTCCTAACTCTATAAATAAAACAAAAAACCTAACCCTAAACCCATCTCACACGCCTCCCTCTCAAATCACATGCCCCTCCCTTGCTCCATCTTCTCCCACACTTGTTTTTCTACTCTACTCAAGATCCTTTCGATTCGCCAAGAGTTTGTTGAAGAATCAAGAGTTATATTCGTTTCTACCGATTGTTTCGTTCAAGAAAGGTACAATCAAACCTCTATTCTTCATTCCTCTCCATCCAAACATTCTTTCGACTCCCTCATGCATCTAGTGAGTGTAGGAATTTCAAATCTAAGGATTTAATCGGTAGGGAATTTGTGTTTGCATTTATGTATGCGTTTTGAATGCAATTTTGTGAAGTTTGATTTGAATCTTTGGTGAATGATGTGAGTTTATGGGCAAACATGATTATGAGAACCTTTTAAGCATGATTATGTGTTTTCCAGCATGAAAAGTTGGGGTTTGTTTGATGGAAGATGAAAACCCTATTTTCGAAACTATGAACCTGAAATCTGTGGTGCACGACCAGTAGCTTCTGATCTGTAACTGACTCATCAAACGAACGAATTTTGATATGAAATTTTTACTGAGTAAACTTCAAGGTGTTTCCGTGTCTCGTGTGAATTTCAGCCCTTTTTATCAAAAAATGAATTTTTAATAATAATTTGAAGTTGACTGCGCAAATCTGCCAGAAACCTGTGTTCTCGCCAAGAATGTTTCGTTTTCTTTTTGACTGACCAAATGACCTCCGATTGATGTGATTCTTGAACTATATGAAAATATGAAGTGTCTTCTGAATCCTGTAAAATTTTCAGCCTTTTTAGGCATTGGATGAATTTATGGTAAAGTTTTCAAATGAACTGCGCAGTGCTGTTAGAAATTTTATGTTCCGACCAGAGAGTTTAATTATTGATTTGACTGAGAAAACGACGTGATTTCAGTGTGAAAATTTGTCAGGATGAACTTGAATGTGTATTCTGTGTTATGACCAAAATTTAGCTTCATATGAGGTCGGGTGAATTTTTAGTGATTTTTATAAAACTGTCGCGCAGTTCTGCCAGTTTTCTGCTTTGATAAAAGGATATTTATTTTCAAGTTTAAAAGTATTATATGATGCATGTATGTCCAAGGAACGTGTTTAATGATGTGATCACGTGAGATACGTTGAAATATATTATGGTGTGTTTTTCCATCTTTGTGACGAACGTTGGGTTGGGTAAATTGAGAAAAACGATGAGAGAGAAACGATAGGACATGCATGGTAATATGATTCTGTGGAAGGCTGACTTGTGTTGTCGTTGACAAGGGTGATTGTATTCGTGAACTCGAGGAACGAGAGTTGCCATAAGTTGGATTGTGAATTGTTAAGCGAACGAGGTGGGCTTTCTTTTCAAACCTCTTTATTATTCCGAAAATATGATGTGGTGTTATAAGGGTGGTTTAAAGTGTTATGTCATGCCGTGATTGTTTTGATGTTGAGATTTTTGCCTGATGCCTAGTTCGTTTGAGCTTGCTCCGTTAGGCTATAGGGCTATGTTGAGATTGTGCTTGATGGCTAGTTTGTGAGTTCGCTTCATTAGGCTATAGGGCTATGATAAACGAATTCGGGTCTGAGTAGGGCCGCAAACCCTATCAGGCTGTGTACACAGAGGGGATCGTGAGCCGTCCTTGCTAGTCGGCCGGTCTCGTGGGCGAATAGTGTGGCCACACTTTCGTCGCACTATGGTAAGATGATGTGATTGATTGATTGATGAGAAAGTGGGGAGATTGTTTTGACCGGCCGGTCTGTGAAAAGTGTTTTTGTGATACTCGTGATATTTCTTAAATAAACGTAAAAACTCGAGTTCACTATGGTATGGATGACATAACCTTTATTAAATGTTTTGGCGTGTGTCCACTGAGTATATCAAGTACTCAGCCCTGCATATGTTTTTCTTTATGTGCAGGTTGAGGGGTGATGTTGCGGCGGATGTTGAGTGAGCTTTAGGATTTCCCGGATGCGTCGTGTCTTCATACATGGGCGTCTCCCTTTGACTCTCTTGAATACTTGTTTTTCCGCTGCCGTGTTTCGAATCGTTCTTGTTATAATCTTTCGTTTTGCCCCACACTACTTTTTAAACATTATTTACCTTGAGATATTAACCCACTCATTAATTGTTTAATCGATTAAAACTCTTCTTTTGAAGCTTTGTTTAAGATGTTGTCTTTCATTGCTTTCCCCTTCTTCTTCCCCGCTCCTTAGTCCCTTCCCTAGTCACGATTTCCCCGTCTTTACTATCCTTAGTGAGGGCGGTCGTGACAAAGTGGTATCAGAGCTTCGTTCTTTCGCTCTGGTCCGAGAGTCTTCTTTCAGTCTAAGTCTAGATCAGTACCCCTAGACTAGAAGTGTCACGAAGGCTCAACATCCGAAGCATCACGCTCAACCAAAGAAAGTGAGGTATGTTTAAGTTGTTGAAAGAATGCGAGATTGATGTATGAAATTGATGATGTTATGATGAGGATGTTTTGGCAAGTGTACGTATGTGAATAAACGTTGTGTGAAAATGAGACTGTGATGATATGATTATGTGAAATATGAGCATGATTGGGAAGATGATCTAAGCACGTGTTGTATGTGTGAATACGATATTGTTATGGTGTGATTATGTGGAACATGAGCATGATTGACATGATGTCCTAAGTATGTGTTATGTGTGAATATGATAATGTGACGGTATGATTATGTTGGAACGTGAGCATGAATTGTGTGATGTCATAAATGTGTGTTGTTTATGTGAGACGACCAAATTTCGGGACGAAATTTCTGTTAAGAGGGGAAGGATGTAACACCCCTAAAATTTGTGACTTATTTCGTTTTATTAATGTGGATGTTGATTTGGAAATCCATTTTTTGGAAATTGATTTCTATTAGGTTGTGTTAACGATGTGAAATTAATGGTTGAGAGTTATGTGGAATAATATGATATGTTTTCCAATGTGCAGGATTTAATTAAATAGGATCATGCATATTTGTGCCAGTTACCTTATTCAAATTCTTTTCGGCATTTCTATTTATTGGAAGTAATATCTTCTTTCTTGGATTTATTTAATTATTTTGGGATATTTATCCAAATTAAATCCAAAACCAAAATATTCTTATTTATTTTTCCATGATTTTCGAAATCTCCTATTTTTGGGAGAGGAGAAATTAAGTATTCTATAATTGATTTCTTACTTATTTCTTTCCATGAATGAATTGGAATATTCTAGCCAATCTTGCCTTACTTTATTCTATTAAAGATTTGAAAATTTTTCTGGTGGGAGGAACCTTAAACCACACGCCTACTTCTCATTATTTTTGGAGGATTTTACAAATTTCTCTACTCCGTATTATTTTATTCTACTCCGTGAAATACCAAATTAAATCATAAGCTAATTAAATAGCTATGATTTTAAAAAATCCTCCCCTTATTTCTCCCCATAATTCACGCCTCCCTCCCCCCAAATCTCTCAAATCTTTATTTGATTTATTCTCCCAAATCTTCAATTAATTGTGGGATATATTATTTCCTAACTCTATAAATAAAACCAAAAACCTAACCCTAAACCCATCTCACACGCCTCCCTCTCAAATCACACGCCCCTCCCCTTGCTCCATCTTCTCCCACACTTGTTTTTCTACTCTACTCAAGATCCTTTCGATTCGGCAAGAGTTTGTTGAAGAATCAAGAGTTATATTCGTTTCTACCGATTGTTTCGTTCAAGAAAAGTACAATCAAACCTCTATTCTTCATTCCTCTCCATCCAAACATTCTTTCGACTCCCTCATGCATCTAGTGAGTGTAGGAATTTCAAATCTAAGGATTTAATCGGTGGGGAATTTGTGTTTGCATTTATGTATGCGTTTTAAATGCAATTTTGTGAAGTTAGATTTGAATCTTTGGTGAATGATGTGAGTTTATGGGCAAACATGATTATGAGAACCTTTTAAGCATGATTATGTGTTTTCCAACATGAAAAGTTCGGGTTTGTTTGATGGAAGATGAAAACCCTATTTTCGAAACTACGAACCTGTAATCTGTGGTGCACGACCAGTAGCTTCTGATCTGTAATTGACTCATCAAACGAACGAATTTTGATATGAATTTTTTACTGAGTAAACTTCAAGGTGTTTCCGTGTCTCGTGTGAATTTCAGCCCTTTTTATCGAAAAATGAATTTTTAATAATATTTTGAAGTTGACTGCGCAAATCTGCCAGAAACCTGTGTTCTCGCCAAGAATGTTTCGTTTTCTTTTTGACTAACCAAATTACCTCCGATTGATGTGATTCTTGAACTATATGAAAATTTGAAGTGTCTTCTGAGTCCTGTAAAATTTTCAGCCTTTTTAGGCATTGGATGAATTTATGGTAAAGTTTTCAAATGAACTGCGCAGTGCTGTTAGAAATTTTATGTTCCGACCAGAGAGTTTAATTATTGATTTGACTGACTAAACGACGTGATTTCAGTGTGAAAATTTGTCAGGATGAACTTGAATGTGTATTCTGTGTTATGACCAAAATTTAGCTTCATATGAGGTCGGGTGAATTTTTAGTGATTTTTATAAAACGGTCGCGCAGTTCTGCCAGTTTTCTGCTTTGATAAAAGGATATTTATTTTCAAGTTTAAAAGTATTATATGATGCATGTATGTCCAAGGAACGTGTTTAATGATGTGATCACGTGAGATACGTTGAAATATATTATGGTGTGTTTTTCCATCTTTGTGACGAACGTTGGGTTGGGTAAATTGAGAAAAACGATGAGAGAGAAACGATAGGACATGCATGGTAATATGATTCTGTGGAAGGCTGACTTGTGTTGTCGTTGACAAGGGTGATTGTATTCGTGAACTCGAGGAACGAGAGTTGCCATAAGTTGGATTGTGAATTGTTAAGCGAACGAGGTGGGCTTTCTTTTCAAACCTCTTTATTTTTCCAAAAATATGATGTGGTGTTATAAGGGTGGTTTAAAGTGTTATGTCATGCCGTGATTGTTTTGATGTTGAGATTTTTGCCTGATGCCTAGTTCGTTTGAGCTTGCTCCGTTAGGCTATAGGGCTATGTTGAGATTGTGCTTGATGCCTAGTTTGTGAGTTCGCTCCATTAGGCTATAGGGCTATGATAAACGAATTCGGGTCTGAGTAGGGCCGCAAACCCTATCAGGCTGTGTAAACAGAGGGGATCGTGAGCCGTCCTTGCTAGTCGGCCGGTCTGGTGGGCGAATAGTGTGGCCACACTTTCGTCGCACTATGGTAAGATGATGTGATTGATTGATTGATGAGAAAGTGGGGAGATTGTTTTGACTGGCCGGTCTGTGAAATGTGTTTTTGTGATACTCGTGATATTTAATAAATAAACGTAAAAACTCGAGTTCACTATGGTATGGATGACATACCTTTATTAAATGTTTTGGCGTGTGTCCACTGAGTATATCAAGTACTCAGCCCTGCATATGTTTTTCTTTATGTGCAGGTTGAGGGGTGATGTTGCGGCGGATGTTGAGTGAGCTTTAGGATTTCCCGGATGCGTCGTGTCTTCATACATGGGCGTCTCCCTTTGACTCTCTTGAATACTTGTTTTTCCGCTGCCGTGTTTCGAATCGTTCTTGTTAAAATCTTTCGTTTTGCCCCACACTACTTTTTAAACATTATTTACCTTGAGATATTAACCCACTCATTAATTGTTTAATCGATTAAAACTCTTCTTTTGAAGCTTTGTTTAAGATGTTGTCTTTCATTGCTTTCCCCTTCTTCTTCCCCGCTCCTTAGTCCCTTCCCTAGTCACGATTTCCCCGTCTTTACTATCCTTAGTGAGGGCGGTCGTGACAAAGTGGTATCAGAGCTTCGTTCTTTCGCTCTGGTCCGAGAGTCTTCTTTCAGTCTAAGTCTAGATCAGTACCCCTAGACTAGAAGTGTCACGAAGGCTCAACATCCGAAGCATCACGCTCAACCAAAGAAAGTGAGGTATGTTTAAGTTGTTGAAAGAATGCGAGATTGATGTATGAAATTGATGATGTTATGATGAGGATGTTTTGGCAAGTGTACGTATGTGAATAAACGTTGTGTGAAAATGAGACTGTGATGATATGATTATGTGAAATATGAGCATGATTGGCAAGATGATCTAAGCACGTGTTGTATGTGTGAATACGATATTGTTATGGTGTGATTATGTGGAACATGAGCATGATTGGCATGATGTCCTAAGTATGTGTTATGTGTGAATATGATAATGTGACGGTATGATTATGTTTGAACGTGAGCATGAATTGTGTGATGTCATAAATGTGTGTTGCTTATATGAGACGACCAAATTTCGGGACGAAATTTCTGTTAAGAGGGGAAGGATGTAACACCCCTAAAATTTGTGACTTATTTCGTTTTATTAATGTGGATGTTGATTTGGAAATCCATTTTTTGGAAATTGATTTCTACGAGGTTGTGTTAACGATGTGAAATTAATGGTTGAGAGTTATGTGGAATAATATGATATGTTTTCCAATGGGCGGGATTTAATTAAATAGGATCATGCATATTTGTGCCAGTTACCTTATTCAAATTCTTTTCGGCATTTCTATTTATTGGAAGTAATATCTTCTTTCTTGGATTTATTTAATTATTTTGGGATATTTATCCAAATTAAATCCAAAACCAAAATATTCTTATTTATTTTTCCATGATTTTCGAAATCTCCTATTTTTGGGAGAGGAGAAATTAAGTATTCTATAATTGATTTCTTACTTATTTCTTTCCATGAATGAATTGGAATATTCTAGCCAATCTTGCCTTACTTTATTCTATTAAAGATTTGAAAATTTTTCTGGTGGGAGGAACCTTAAACCACACGCCTACTTCTCATTATTTTTGGAGGATTTTACAAATTTCTCTACTCCGTATTATTTTATTCTACTCCGTGAAATACCAAATTAAATCATAAGCTAATTAAATAGCTATGATTTTAAAAAATCCTCCCCTTATTTCTCCCCATAATTCACGCCTCCCTCCCCCCAAATCTCTCAAATCTTTATTTGATTTATTCTCCCAAATCTTCAATTAATTGTGGGATATATTATTTCCTAACTCTATAAATAAAACCAAAAACCTAACCCTAAACCCATCTCACACGCCTCCCTCTCAAATCACACGCCCCTCCCCTTGCTCCATCTTCTCCCACACTTGTTTTTCTACTCTACTCAAGATCCTTTCGATTCGCCAAGAGTTTGTTGAAGAATCAAGAGTTATATTCGTTTCTACCGATTGTTTCGTTCAAGAAAGGTACAATCAAACCTCTATTCTTCATTCCTCTCCATCCAGACATTCTTTCGACTCCCTCATGCATCTAGTGAGTGTAGGAATTTCAAATCTAAGGATTTAATCGGTAAGGAATTTGTGTTTGCATTTATGTATGCGTTTTAAATGCAATTTTGTGAAGTTAGATTTGAATCTTTGGTGAATGATGTGAGTTTATGGGCAAACATGACTATGAGAACCTTTTAAGCACGATTATATGTTTTCCAGCATGAAAAGTTGGGGTTTGTTTGATGGAAGATGAAAACCCTATTTTCGAAACTATGAACCTGAAATCTGTGGTGCACGACCAGTAGCTTCTGATCTGTAATTGACTCATCAAACGAACGAATTTTGATATGAAATTTTTACTGAGTAAACTTCAAGGTGTTTCCGTGTCTCGTGTGAATTTCAGCCCTTTTTATCGAAAAATGAATTTTTAATAATATTTTGAAGTTGACTGCGCAAATCTGCCAGAAACCTGTGTTCTCGCCAAGAATGTTTCGTTTTCTTTTTGACTGACCAAATTACCTCCGATTGATGTGATTCTTGAACTATATGAAAATTTGAAGTGTCTTCTGAGTCCTGTAAAATTTTCAGCCTTTTTAGGCATTGGATGAATTTATGGTAAAGTTTTCAAATGAACTGCGCAGTGCTGTTAGAAATTTTATGTTCCGACCAGAGAGTTTAATTATTGATTTGACTGACTAAACGACGTGATTTCAGTGTGAAAATTTTTCAGGATGAACTTGAATGTGTATTCTGTGTTATGACCAAAATTTAGCTTCATATGAGGTCGGGTGAATTTTTAGTGATTTTTATAAAACGGTCGCGCAGTTCTGCCAGTTTTCTGCTTTGATAAAAAGATATTTATTTTCAAGTTTAAAAGTATTATATGATGCATGTATGTCCAAGGAACGTGTTTAATGATGTGATCACGTGAGATACGTTGAAATATATTATGGTGTGTTTTTCCATCTTTGTGACGAACGTTGGGTTGGGTAAATTGAGAAAAACGATGAGAGAGAAACCATAGGACATGCATGGTAATATGATTCTGTGGAAGGCTGACTTGTGTTGTCGTTGACAAGGGTGATTGTATTCGTGAACTCGAGGAACGAGAGTTGCCATAAGTTGGATTGTGAATTGTTAAGCGAACGAGGTGGGCTTTCTTTTCAAACCTCTTTATTTTTCCAAAAATATGATGTGGTGTTATAAGGGTGGTTTAAAGTGTTATGTCATGCCGTGATTGTTTTGATGTTGAGATTTTTGCCTGATGCCTAGTTCGTTTGAGCTTGCTCCGTTAGGCTATAGGGCTATGTTGAGATTGTGCTTGATGCCTAGTTTGTGAGTTCGCTCCATTAGGCTATAGGGCTATGATAAACGAATTCGGGTCTGAGTAGGGCCGCAAACCCTATCAGGCTGTGTACACAGAGGGGATCGTGAGCCGTCCTTGCTAGTCGGCCGGTCTCGTGGGCGAATAGTGTGGCCACACTTTCGTCGCGCTATGGTAAGATGATGTGATTGATTGATTGATGAGAAAGTGGGGAGATTGTTTTGACTGGCCGGTCTGTGAAAAGTGTTTTTGTGATACTCGTGATATTTAATAAATAAACGTAAAAACTCGAGTTCACTATGGTATGGATGACATAACCTTTATTAAATGTTTTGGCGTGTGTCCACTGAGTATATCAAGTACTCAGCCCTGCATATGTTTTTCTTTATGTGCAGGTTGAGGGGTGATGTTGCGGCGGATGTTGAGTGAGCTTTAGGATTTCCCGGATGCGTCGTGTCTTCATACATGGGCGTCTCCCTTTGACTCTCTTGAATACTTGTTTTTCCGCTGCCGTGTTTCGAATCGTTCTTGTTAAAATCTTTCGTTTTGCCCCACACTACTTTTTAAATATTATTTACCTTGAGATATTAACCCACTCATTAATTGTTTAATCGATTAAAACTCTTCTTTTGAAGCTTTGTTTAAGATGTTGTCTTTCATTGCTTTCCCCTTCTTCTTCCCCGCTCCTTAGTCCCTTCCCTAGTCACGATTTCCCCGTCTTTACTATCCTTAGTGAGGGCGGTCGTGACAAAGTGGTATCAGAGCTTCGTTCTTTCGCTCTGGTCTGAGAGTCTTCTTTCAGTCTAAGTCTAGATCAGTACCCCTAGACTAGAAGTGTCACGAAGGCTCAACATCCGAAGCATCACGCTCAACCAAAGAAAGTGAGGTATGTTTAAGTTATTGAAAGAATGCGAGATTGATGTATGAAATTGATGATGTTATGATGAGGATGTTTTGGCAAGTGTACGTATGTGAATAAACGTTGTGTGAAAATGAGACTGTGATGATATGATTATGTGAAATATGAGCATGATTGGCAAGATGATCTAAGCACGTGTTGTATGTGTGAATACGATATTGTTATGGTGTGATTATGTGGAACATGAGCATGATTGGCATGATGTCCTAAGTATGTGTTATGTGTGAATATGATAATGTGACGGTATGATTATGTTGGAACGTGAACATGAATTGTGTGATGTCATAAATGTGTGTTGTTTATGTGAGACGACCAAATTTCGGGACGAAATTTCTGTTAAGAGGGGAAGGATGTAACACCCCTAAAATTAGTGACTTATTTCGTTTTATTAATGTGGATGTTGATTTGGAAATCCATTTTTTGGAAATTGATTTCTACGAGGTTGTGTTAACGATGTGAAATTAATGGTTAAGAGTTATGTGGAATAATATGATATGTTTTCCAATGGGCGGGATTTAATTAAATAGAATCATGCATATTTGTGCCAGTTACCTTATTCAAATTCTTTTCGGCATTTCTATTTATTGGAAGTAATATCTTCTCTCTTGGATTTATTTAATTATTTTGGGATATTTATCCAAATTAAATCCAAAACCAAAATATTCTTATTTATTTTTCCATGATTTTCGAAATCTCCTATTTTTGGGAGAGGAGAAATTAAGTATTCTATAATTGATTTCTTACTTATTTCTTTCCATGAATGAATTGGAATATTCTAGCTAATCTTGCCTTACTTTATTCTATTAAAGATTTGAAAATTTTTCTGGTGGGAGGAACCTTAAACCACACGCCTACTTCTCATTATTTTTGGAGGATTTTACAAATTTCTCTACTCCGTATTATTTTATTCTACTCCGTGAAATACCAAATTAAATCATAAGCTAATTAAATAGCTATGATTTTAAAAAATCCTCCCCTTATTTCTCCCTATAATTCACGCCTCCCTCCCCCCAAATCTCTCAAATCTTTATTTGATTTATTTTCCCAAATCTTCAATTAATTGTGGGATATATTATTTCCTAACTCTATAAATAAAACCAAAAACCTAACCCTAAACCCATCTCACACGCCTCCCTCTCAAATCACACGCCCCTCCCCTTGCTCCATCTTCTCCCACACTTGTTTTTCTACTCTACTCAAGATCCTTTCGATTCGCCAAGAGTTTGTTGAAGAATCAAGAGTTATATTCGTTTCTACCGATTGTTTCATTCAAGAAAGGTATAATCAAACCTCTATTCTTCATTCCTCTCCATCCAAACATTCTTTCGACTCCCTCATGCATCTAGTGAGTGTAGGAATTTCAAATCTAAGGATTTAATCGGTGGGGAATTTGTGTTTGCATTTATGTATGCGTTTTGAATGCAATTTTGTGAAGTTAGATTTGAATATTTGGTGAATGATGTGAGTTTATGGGCAAACATGATTATGAGAACCTTTTAAGCATGATTATGTGTTTTCCAGCATGAAAAGTTGGGGTTTGTTTGATGGAAGATGAAAACCCTATTTTCGAAACTATGAACCTGTAATCTGTGGTGCACGACCAGTAGCTTCTGATCTGTAATTGACTCATCAAACGAACGAATTTTGATATGAAATTTTTACTGAGTAAACTTCAAGGTGTTTCCGTGTCTCGTGTGAATTTCAGCCCTTTTTATCGAAAAATGAATTTTTAATAATATTTTGAAGTTGACTGCGCAAATCTGCCAGAAACCTGTGTTCTCGCCAAGAATGTTTCGTTTTCTTTTTGACTGACCAAATTACCTCCGATTGATGTGATTCTTGAACTATATGAAAATTTGAAGTGTCTTCTGAGTCCTGTAAAATTTTCAGCCTTTTTAGGCATTGGATGAATTTATGGTAAAGTTTTCAAATGAACTGCGCAATGCTGTTAGAAATTTTATGTTCCGACCAGAGAGTTTAATTATTGATTTGACTGACTAAACGACGTGATTTCAGTGTGAAAATTTGTCAGGATGAACTTGAATGTGTATTCTGTGTTATGACCAAAATTTAGCTTCATATGAGGTCAGGTGAATTTTTAGTGATTTTTATAAAACGGTCGCGCAGTTCTGCCAGTTTTCTGCTTTGATAAAAGGATATTTATTTTCAAGTTTAAAAGTATTATATGATGCATGTATGTCCAAGGAACGTGTTTAATGATGTGATCACGTGAGATACGTTGAAATATATTATGGTGTGTTTTTCCATCTTTGTGACGAACGTTGGGTTGGGTAAATTGAGAAAAACGATGAGAGAAACGATAGGACATGCATGGTAATATGATTCTGTGGAAGGCTGACTTGTGTTGTCGTTGACAAGGGTGATTGTATTCGTGAACTCGAGGAACGAGAGTTGCCATAAGTTGGATTGTGAATTGTTAAGCGAACGAGGTGGGCTTTCTTTTCAAACCTCTTTATTTTTCCAAAAATATGATGTGGTGTTATAAGGGTGGTTTAAAGTGTTATGTCATGTCGTGATTGTTTTGATGTTGAGATTTTTGCCTGATGCCTAGTTCGTTTGAGCTTGCTCCGTTAGGCAATAGGGCTATGTTGAGATTGTGCTTGATGCCTAGTTTGTGAGTTCGCTCCATTAGGCTATAGGGCTATGATAAACGAATTCGGGTCTGAGTAGGGCCGCAAACCCTATCAGAATGTGTACACAGAGGGGATCGTGAGCCGTCCTTGCTAGTCGGCCGGTCTCGTGGGCGAATAGTGTGGCCACACTTTCGTCGCACTATGGTAAGATGATGTGATTGATTGATTGATGAGAAAGTGGGGAGATTGTTTTAACCGGCCGGTCTGTGAAAAGTGTTTTTGTGATACTCGTGATATTTTTTAAATAAACGTAAAAACTCGTGTTCACTATGGTATGGATGACATAACCTTTATTAAATGTTTTGGCGTGTGTCCACTGAGTATATCAAGTACTCAGCCCTGCATATGTTTTTCTTTATGTGCAGGTTAAGGGGTGATGTTGTGGCGGATGTTGAGTGAGCTTTAGGATTTCCCGGATGCGTCGTGTCTTCATACATGGGCGTCTCCCTTCGACTCTCTTGAATACTTGTTTTTCCGCTGCCGTGTTTCGAATCGTTCTTGTTAAAATCTTTCGTTTTACCCCACACTACTTTTTAAACATTATTTACCTTGATTTATTAACCCACTCATTAATTGTTTAATCGATTAAAACTCTTCTTTTGAAGCTTTGTTTAAGATGTTGTCTTTCATTGCTTTCCCCTTCTTCTTCCCCGCTCCTTAGTCCCTTCCCTAGTCACGATTTCCCCGTCTTTACTATCCTTAGTGAGAGCGGTCGTGACACATCCCTTGCGACCTGGTACCTAATATGGTGGAAACTCGTTTCGGTGACACTAGTCGCTTACAGGATATGTTTGCGGCAGTGATGGCTGATTTCTCTGCTAAGGTGGCTGATGCTGATCGACGCCGGGAGGATTTGGATAAGCTGCGCAATCAGACGGATGGAGTGTGCGATATCGCGTTGAAGGAGCTCTGTGAAGAACTCCTCGCCCTCCAGATGCAAAAGAACGAGATCATGTCTCATTTTATGTCGACTACTGGGAATCAGATGGGAGCTATGGCTGGGGGAGCTCCGATCTGCAATCAATACTTTGCTACTCGACAATCGAAGGTGGGATTTCCTATCTTCAATGGGGAGGACTTGGCTGGGTGGATCCTCTTGCGATCACTTTTTCGAGGTGGATCTCACACCAGAGGATGCTAAGGTGCTACTAGCTATAATCAACATTAAAGGTCGCGCTCTGCAGTGGTTCCAAAATTGGGCTCGAAATCAGGATCAGGCATTAGCTACGCTTTGGCCGCTATTTCTTCAAGCGCTGGAAGGTCGATTTGGCGACCAATTGCTAGGCAATCCAATTACTGAGTTGCTTGCACTTAAGTAAATAGGTTCGTTTACTGATTACTATGACCGTTTTGAGTTGTTGTTGGGTCGCGTTTCTCTTTAAGAACCTTATGCAATTAGTCACTTCATCAATGGATTGAAACCGTTTGTCCAAAAGGTTGTTAGGATGTTCATGCCTAAAACTCTAGTGGACGCTTATGCATTAGCCAGGCTTCAGGAACTGTCTGGTTCAATAAAGGAGGGGTACTCTCAAGGTCCTAAACGAACTAATGCTAATGAATCAAGTCCTTCAACACTAGTACACCACTCCTACCTACGCCTATTATGTCTAATATTAAGAACATGAGATATTTGGCACCATAGGAAATGGCTGATAGACGTGCAAGAGGATTGTGTTATGGTTGTGATGAGAAGTTTGAGAGAGGTCATGTCTGTACTAAGAAGCTGCTCTATCTGCTGTAGATAGATGATGGAGTAGAATTGGAAGAGGCTGAGGAAACTAAGGAAGAGGAAACTGTTGAGGAGGATAATCCTCTTATTTCTATTCATGCTGTTAATGGTTCCTCATCTAGAGGATTCAAAACCATGAGAATCACTGGCAGAGTAGGGAAAAAGGCCTTGCATATACTCATTGATTCTGGAAGTACTCACAACTTCCTAGATATCTAATTAGCCAAACGGCTAGGCCTTCATCTGATACCAGTGAAACCAGTGATGGTGGATGTAGCGGATGAGAACAGATTGAAGTGTGATTCTATGTGTAAAGTATTGAAATGGGTACTGAGGAACACTACTTTTGTTACAAACGTACTGCTTTTGCCTCTAGGCAACTGTGATATGGTTATGGGAATTAAGTGGCTAGAGACCTTGGGTGTTATACATTGGGACTTCAAACATCTGATTATAGAGTTCAAACTGTAGGGTAAACGACATGTCTTAAGGGGAAGTCAATCAAACCAAAAACTCCACACTGTATCTGAGAAGGAGATGGAGAAAATTATCACTAATGGCCAAGGAGCACAACTATGTTGTATAAGGGTTACTGAGGAAGTGCACCCTACATTGCTGACTCTGGAGGGAAAGGAAGAAGCTCAGGCAATTCCCTCTGAGGTATAAGAATTTTTTAAGGTCAGGGGCTGGTTTTTGCTGAACCTACTGCATTACCACCAATGAGGTCCCATAATCATCAGATTATCCTGACCCATGGAGCTTCACCAGTTAATTCTAGGCCTTATAGGCACACTGTCCTACAAAAAAATATTATTGAGAAGGTAATTGATGATCTATTGAAGCAGGGTTTTATTCAATCAAGGACGAGCCATTTTTCTTCCCCTGTAGTATTGGTGAAGAAGAAGGATGGAGCGTGGAGAATGTGTATTGATTATAGAAGACTTAACAAGGTGACTGTGAAGGATAAGTACCCCATTCCATTGATTGAGGAATTACTGGAGGAACTCCATGGTGCTGCCTTATTCTCAAAAATTAATTTAAGAGCTGGAATCCATCAGACCTGTATGAAGTTGGAAGATATTCCTATGACAACTTTCAAAACCCATGATGGGCACTACGAGTTCATTGTGATGCCCTTTGGGCTTACGAACGCTCCAGCCACTTTTCAAAGCTTAATGAATGATATTTTTCGGCCATACTTAAGGAAATTTGATCTTGTGTTCCTTGATGATATACTTATGTATAGCAATGATGCAGACTCTCATTTAACTCATCTGCAACTGGTTTTTGAGAAGTTTAGAGAGAATTCCTTGTTTGCAAAGAGGAGTAAGCGTGACTTTGCCCGAGAGGAGATTGAATGCCTGGGCCACATCATCTCCATGAATGGGGTTGCTACTGATCCAAAGAAATTGCAGGCTACGCAGGCATGGCCTGTTCCTTCATATGTCACTCAGCTAAGAGGTTTTTTTGGCCTCACTAGTTACTACAGGAGGTTTATAAAGAAATATGGTATCATTTGTAGACCTTTAACTGATCTGCTTAAGAAGAATGCATTCAAATGGAACGAAGAGGCTGACCTTGCTTTTATCCAGCTGAAGCAAGCTATGATGAGCCCTCCAGTTCTGGCACTGCCTGATTTTTCCTTGCCTTTTGTCATTGACACTGATGCATGTAGCTATGGTATTGGTGCAGTTTTAATGCAGAATGGACATCCTATTTCCTTCATCAGTAAGACACTGTCACCTAAGCACAAGCAGCTTTCTGTATATGATAAGGAACTGCTTGCCATTGTGTGGGAAATCTTCCATTTGAAGTGCGAACTGACCACAAGAACTTGGCTCACCCGATGAATCAGAAACTCTCTACCCCAGGCCAATTGAGTTGGCTATCTAAGCTAATGGCCTATGACTTTGAGATCACTTATAATAAGGGAGCTGAAAATTTGGTGGTTGATGCACCCTCTCGAGTGCACTCTTCTGAGATTTTATGCATGGCTATCACTACCATCTCAACTGATATATATCCTTTGATTGAGGCCACATGGACTTCTGACCCTTTCCTTCAAAATCTCATCGCAAAACTACAGCAGGATCCTCAGAAAAATTCTAAGTTTTCTTGGATTGGAGGCTAACTAAGAAGGAAGCGAAGGCTGGTGGTTGGGAATGATGGGGCTCTTCGACTGAAACTCATCCTCCTCTTCCATAATTCTAGCTCTATGGGTCACTCTGGTATTCTTGCCACTTACAAGAGACTTTCTTCTCTGTTTTTCTGGCCACATATTGAAAGGCAGATCAAGCAATATATTCCGGAATGTGATATTTGCCAAAGATTTAAGTATGATAATAGTGCTTATCCGGGTCTTTTACAACCCCTTCCAATTCCGAAGGAAGCTTGGTCACAAGTGAGCTTAGACTTCATTGAAGGTCTGCCTCTCTCACATGAGAAATCCTCTATTCTGGTGGTCGTTGATAGATTGACCAAATATGCACATTTTGTGAGTTTAAGTCATCCCTACACAATGGCTCGGGCGTTTCTGGATTATGTCTTCAAGCTTCACGGATTACCAACTATTTTGATTAGTCATCGAGATAAGGTGTTTCTCAGCAACTTATGGGCCGACTTCTACTTCAAGGAGTCGAACAACACATGTCCACGACCTACCACGCTCAGTCTGACGGCCAAACTGAAGTGGTGAATCGATGCTTAGAAACGTACCTCAGATGCATGTGTGGAGATCAACCGACTGAATGGAGCAAGTGGTTGAGTTTGGCGGAGTTTTGGTACAACACTTCATTCCATTCGTCCATTGAGACAACTCCTTTCGAGGCCCACTATGATTATCCACCCCCGATCCACATCCCTTATTTTAGAGGCAGCTCACTTGATCATGATGTTGATACTTGTCTCATCACTAGAGACGCGATGATTGAGGTTCTAAAACACCACTTGGGCCGCGCTCAGAAAAGGATGAAGGCTCAACATGACCGACATCGCTCTGAAAGGAATTTCAAAATTGGTGATTGGGTTTACTTGAAACTAAAACCTTATCGCCAGAACACATTGTGAGATAAGCAGTTTCAAAAGCCGAGTCCCCGCTACTTTGGGCCATTCAAGGTTCTGGACAAATTTGGTGAAGTTGCATATAAACTTCAGCTTCCATCAGATTTTAAAATCCACCCAGTCTTCCATGTTTCACAGCTAAAGAACAAGATGGGTTCTCTCGTCCAGTTGCATGGTTCTCAACCCACTGTAGGCAACTCGACGTTCCTCGAACTTGTTCAATACCCGGAACGCCGTCTGGTTAAGCGTGGAAATAGGCCAGCTACGTAGGTCCTCGTCCATTGGGAAAACTCTTTCCCGGAGGATGCAACTTGGGAGTTTCTTCATGACACGAAGGAGAGGTTCCCGCATTTCAAACCTTGTGGTCAAGGTTTATGTGAAGGGGGGAGATTTGATACGAGAATTCCTTGTTTGCAAAGAGGAGTAAGCGTGACTTTGCCAGAGAGGAGATTGAATACCTGGGCCACATCATCTCCATGAATGGGGTTGCTACTGATCCAAAGAAATTGCAGGCTACGCAGGCATGGCTTGTTCCTTCATATGTCACTCAGCTAAGAGGTTTTTTTGGCCTCACTAGTTACTACAGGAGGTTTATAAAGAACTATGGTATCATTTGTAGACCTTTAACTGATCTGCTTAAGAAGAATGCATTCAAATGGAACGAAGAGGCTGACCTTGCTTTTATCCAGCTGAAGCAAGCTATGATGAGCCCTCCAGTTCTGGCACTGCCTGATTTTTCCTTGCCTTTTGTCATTGACACTGATGCATCTAGCTATGGTATTGGTGCAGTTTTAATGCAGAATGGACATCCTATTTCCTTCATCAGTAAGACACTGTCACCTAAGCACAAGCAGCTTTCTGTATATGATAAGGAACTGATTGCCATTGTGTGGGAAATCTTCCATTTGAAGTGCGAACTGACCACAAGAACTTGGCTCACCCGATGAATCAGAAACTCTCTACCCCAGGCCAATTGAGTTGGCTATCTAAGCTAATGGCCTATGACTTTGAGATCACTTATAATAAGGGAGCTGAAAATTTGGTGGTTGATGCACCCTCTCGAGTGCACTCTTCTGAGATTTTATGCATGGCTATCACTACCATCTCAACTGATATATATCCTTTGATTGAGGCCACATGGACTTCTGACCCTTTCCTTCAAAATCTCATCGCAAAACTACAGCAGGATCTTCAGAAAAATTCTAAGTTTTCTTGGATTGGAGGCTAACTAAGAAGGAAGCGAAGGCTGGTGGTTGGGAATGATGGGGCTCTTCGACTGAAACTCATCCTCCTCTTCCATAATTCTAGCTCTATGGGTCACTCTGGTATTCTTGCCACTTACAAGAGACTTTCTTCTCTGTTTTTCTGGCCACATATTGAAAGGCAGATCAAGCAATATATTCCGGAATGTGATATTTGCCAAAGATTTAAGTATGATAATAGTGCTTATCCGGGTCTTTTACAACCCCTTCCAATTCCGAAGGAAGCTTGGTCACAAGTGAGCTTAGACTTCATTGAAGGTCTGCCTCTCTCACATGAGAAATCCTCTATTCTGGTGGTCGTTGATAGATTGACCAAATATGCACATTTTGTGAGTTTAAGTCATCCCTACACAATGGCTCGGGCGTTTCTGGATTATGTCTTCAAGCTTCACGGATTACCAACTATTTTGATTAGTCATCGAGATAAGGTGTTTCTCAGCAACTTATGGGCCGACTTCTACTTCAAGGAGTCGAACAACACATGTCCACGACCTACCACCCTCAGTCTGACGGCCAAACTGAAGTGGTGAATCGATGCTTAGAAACGTACCTCAGATGCATGTGTGGAGATCAACCGACTGAATGGAGCAAGTGGTTGAGTTTGGCGGAGTTTTGGTACAACACTTCATTCCATTCGTCCATTGAGACAACTCCTTTCGAGGCCCACTATGATTATCCACCCCCGATCCACATCCCTTATTTTAGAGGCAGCTCACTTGATCATGATGTTGATACTTGTCTCATCACTAGAGACGCGATGATTGAGGTTCTAAAACACCACTTGGGCCGCGCTCAGAAAAGGATGAAGGCTCAACATGACCGACATCGCTCTGAAAGGAATTTCAAAATTGGTGATTGGGTTTACTTGAAACTACAACCTTATCGCCAGAACACATTGTGAGATAAGCAGTTTCAAAAGCCGAGTCCCCGCTACTTTGGGCCATTCAAGGTTCTGGACAAATTTGGTGAAGTTGCGTATAAACTTCAGCTTCCATCAGATTTTAAAATCCACCCAGTCTTCCATGTTTCACAGCTAAAGAACAAGATGGGTTCTCTCGTCCAGTTGCATGGTTCTCAACCCACTGTAGGCAACTCGACGTTCCTCGAACTTGTTCAATACCCGGAACGCCGTCTGGTTAAGCGTGGAAATAGGCCAGCTACGTAGGTCCTCGTCCATTGGGCAAACTCTTTCTCGGAGGATGCAACTTGGGAGTTTCTTCATGACACGAAGGAGAGGTTCCCGCATTTCAAACCTTGTGGTCAAGGTTTATGTGAAGGGGGGAGATTTGATACGAGAATTCCTTGTTTGCAAAGAGGAGTAAGCGTGACTTTGCCAGAGAGGAGATTGAATACCTGGGCCACATCATCTCCATGAATGGGGTTGCTACTGATCCAAAGAAATTGCAGGCTACGCAGGCATGGCTTGTTCCTTCATATGTCACTCAGCTAAGAGGTTTTTTTGGCCTCACTAGTTACTACAGGAGGTTTATAAAGAACTATGGTATCATTTGTAGACCTTTAACTGATCTGCTTAAGAAGAATGCATTCAAATGGAACGAAGAGGCTGACCTTGCTTTTATCCAGCTGAAGCAAGCTATGATGAGCCCTCCAGTTCTGGCACTGCCTGATTTTTCCTTGCCTTTTGTCATTGACACTGATGCATCTAGCTATGGTATTGGTGCAGTTTTAATGCAGAATGGACATCCTATTTCCTTCATCAGTAAGACACTGTCACCTAAGCACAAGCAGCTTTCTGTATATGATAAGGAACTGATTGCCATTGTGTGGGAAATCTTCCATTTGAAGTGCGAACTGACCACAAGAACTTGGCTCACCCGATGAATCAGAAACTCTCTACCCCAGGCCAATTGAGTTGGCTATCTAAGCTAATGGCCTATGACTTTGAGATCACTTATAATAAGGGAGCTGAAAATTTGGTGGTTGATGCACCCTCTCGAGTGCACTCTTCTGAGATTTTATGCATGGCTATCACTACCATCTCAACTGATATATATCCTTTGATTGAGGCCACATGGACTTCTGACCCTTTCCTTCAAAATCTCATCGCAAAACTACAGCAGGATCTTCAGAAAAATTCTAAGTTTTCTTGGATTGGAGGCTAACTAAGAAGGAAGCGAAGGCTGGTGGTTGGGAATGATGGGGCTCTTCGACTGAAACTCATCCTCCTCTTCCATAATTCTAGCTCTATGGGTCACTCTGGTATTCTTGCCACTTACAAGAGACTTTCTTCTCTGTTTTTCTGGCCACATATTGAAAGGCAGATCAAGCAATATATTCCGGAATGTGATATTTGCCAAAGATTTAAGTATGATAATAGTGCTTATCCGGGTCTTTTACAACCCCTTCCAATTCCGAAGGAAGCTTGGTCACAAGTGAGCTTAGACTTCATTGAAGGTCTGCCTCTCTCACATGAGAAATCCTCTATTCTGGTGGTCGTTGATAGATTGACCAAATATGCACATTTTGTGAGTTTAAGTCATCCCTACACAATGGCTCGGGCGTTTCTGGATTATGTCTTCAAGCTTCACGGATTACCAACTATTTTGATTAGTCATCGAGATAAGGTGTTTCTCAGCAACTTATGGGCCGACTTCTACTTCAAGGAGTCGAACAACACATGTCCATGACCTACCACCCTCAGTCTGACGGCCAAACTGAAGTGGTGAATCGATGCTTAGAAACGTACCTCAGATGCATGTGTGGAGATCAACCGACTGAATGGAACAAGTGGTTGAGTTTGGCGGAGTTTTGGTACAACACTTCATTCCATTCGTCCATTGAGACAACTCCTTTCGAGGCCCACTATGATTATCCACCCCCGATCCACATCCCTTATTTTAGAGGCAGCTCACTTGATCATGATGTTGATACTTGTCTCATCACTAGAGACGCGATGATTAAGGTTCTAAAACACCACTTGGGCCGCGCTCAGAAAAGGATGAAGGCTCAACATGACCGACATCGCTCTGAAAGGAATTTCAAAATTGGTGATTGGGTTTACTTGAAACTACAACCTTATCGCCAGAACACATTGTGAGATAAGCAGTTTCAAAAGCCGAGTCCCCGCTACTTTGGGCCATTCAAGGTTCTGGACAAATTTGGTGAAGTTGCGTATAAACTTCAGCTTCCATCAGATTTTAAAATCCACCCAGTCTTCCATGTTTCACAGCTAAAGAACAAGATGGGTTCTCTCGTCCAGTTGCATGGTTCTCAACCCACTGTAGGCAACTCGACGTTCCTCGAACTTGTTCAATACCCGGAACGCCGTCTGGTTAAGCGTGGAAATAGGCCAGCTACGTAGGTCCTCGTCCATTGGGCAAACTCTTTCCCGGAGGATGCAACTTGGGAGTTTCTTCATGACACGAAGGAGAGGTTCCCGCATTTCAAACCTTGTGGTCAAGGTTTATGTGAAGGGGGGAGATTTGATACGAGAATTCCTTGTTTGCAAAGAGGAGTAAGCGTGACTTTGCCAGAGAGGAGATTGAATACCTGGGCCACATCATCTCCATGAATGGGGTTGCTACTGATCCAAAGAAATTGCAGGCTACGCAGGCATGGCCTGTTCCTTCATATGTCACTCAGCTAAGAGGTTTTTTTGGCCTCACTAGTTACTACAGGAGGTTTATAAAGAACTATGGTATCATTTGTAGACCTTTAACTGATCTGCTTAAGAAGAATGCATTCAAATGGAACGAAGAGGCTGACCTTGCTTTTATCCAGCTGAAGCAAGCTATGATGAGCCCTCCAGTTCTGGCACTGCCTGATTTTTCCTTGCCTTTTGTCATTGACACTGATGCATCTAGCTATGGTATTGGTGCAGTTTTAATGCAGAATGGACATCCTATTTCCTTCATCAGTAAGACACTGTCACCTAAGCACAAGCAGCTTTCTGTATATGATAAGGAACTGCTTGCCATTGTGTGGGAAATCTTCCATTTGAAGTGCGAACTGACCACAAGAACTTGGCTCACCCGATGAAGCAGAAACTCTCTACCCCAGGCCAATTGAGTTGGCTATCTAAGCTAATGGCCTATGACTTTGAGATCACTTATAATAAGGGAGCTGAAAATTTGGTGGTTGATGCACACTCTCGAGTGCACTCTTCTGAGATTTTATGCATGGCTATCACTACCATCTCAACTGATATATATCCTTTGATTGAGGCCACATGGACTTCTGACCCTTTCCTTCAAAATCTCATCGCAAAACTACAGCAGGATCCTCAGAAAAATTCTAAGTTTTCTTGGATTGGAGGCTAACTAAGAAGGAAGCGAAGGCTGGTGGTTGGGAATGATGGGGCTCTTCGACTGAAACTCATCCTCCTCTTCCATAATTCTAGCTCTATGGGTCACTCTGGTATTCTTGCCACTTACAAGAGACTTTCTTCTCTGTTTTTCTGGCCACATATTGAAAGGCAGATCAAGCAATATATTCCGGAATGTGATATTTGCCAAAGATTTAAGTATGATAATAGTGCTTATCCGGGTCTTTTACAACCCCTTCCAATTCCGAAGGAAGCTTGGTCACAAGTGAGCTTAGACTTCATTGAAGGTCTGCCTCTCTCACATGAGAAATCCTCTATTCTGGTGGTCGTTGATAGATTGACCAAATATGCACATTTTGTGAGTTTAAGTCATCCCTACACAATGGCTCGGGCGTTTCTGGATTATGTCTTCAAGCTTCACGGATTACCAACTATTTTGATTAGTCATCGAGATAAGGTGTTTCTCAGCAACTTATGGGCCGACTTCTACTTCAAGGAGTCGAACAACACATGTCCACGACCTACCACCCTCAGTCTGACGGCCAAACTGAAGTGGTGAATCGATGCTTAGAAACGTACCTCAGATGCATGTGTGGAGATCAACCGACTGAATGGAGCAAGTGGTTGAGTTTGGCGGAGTTTTGGTACAACACTTCATTCCATTCGTCCATTGAGACAACTCCTTTCGAGGCCCACTATGATTATCCACCCCCGATCCACATCCCTTATTTTAGAGGCAGCTCACTTGATCATGATGTTGATACTTGTCTCATCACTAGAGACGCGATGATTGAGGTTCTAAAACACCACTTGGGCCGCGCTCAGAAAAGGATGAAGGCTCAACATGACCGACATCGCTCTGAAAGGAATTTCAAAATTGGTGATTGGGTTTACTTGAAACTACAACCTTATCGCCAGAACACATTGTGAGATAAGCAGTTTCAAAAGCCGAGTCCCCGCTACTTTGGGCCATTCAAGGTTCTGGACAAATTTGGTGAAGTTGCGTATAAACTTCAGCTTCCATCAGATTTTAAAATCCACCCAGTCTTCCATGTTTCACAGCTAAAGAACAAGATGGGTTCTCTCGTCCAGTTGCATGGTTCTCAACCCACTGTAGGCAACTCGACGTTCCTCGAACTTGTTCAATACCCGGAACGCCGTCTGGTTAAGCGTGGAAATAGGCCAGCTACGTAGGTCCTCGTCCATTGGGCAAACTCTTTCCCGGAGGATGCAACTTGGGAGTTTCTTCATGACACGAAGGAGAGGTTCCCGCATTTCAAACCTTGTGGTCAAGGTTTATGTGAAGGGGGGAGATTTGATACGAGAATTCCTTGTTTGCAAAGAGGAGTAAGCGTGACTTTGCCAGAGAGGAGATTGAATACCTGGGCCACATCATCTCCATGAATGGGGTTGCTACTGATCCAAAGAAATTGCAGGCTACGCAGGCATGGCCTGTTCCTTCATATGTCACTCAGCTAAGAGGTTTTTTTGGCCTCACTAGTTACTACAGGAGGTTTATAAAGAACTATGGTATCATTTGTAGACCTTTAACTGATCTGCTTAAGAAGAATGCATTCAAATGGAACGAAGAGGCTGACCTTGCTTTTATCCAGCTGAAGCAAGCTATGATGAGCCCTCCAGTTCTGGCACTGCCTGATTTTTCCTTGCCTTTTGTCATTGACACTGATGCATCTAGCTATGGTATTGGTGCAGTTTTAATGCAGAATGGACATCCTATTTCCTTCATCAGTAAGACACTGTCACCTAAGCACAAGCAGCTTTCTGTATATGATAAGGAACTGCTTGCCATTGTGTGGGAAATCTTCCATTTGAAGTGCGAACTGACCACAAGAACTTGGCTCACCCGATGAAGCAGAAACTCTCTACCCCAGGCCAATTGAGTTGGCTATCTAAGCTAATGGCCTATGACTTTGAGATCACTTATAATAAGGGAGCTGAAAATTTGGTGGTTGATGCACCCTCTCGAGTGCACTCTTCTGAGATTTTATGCATGGCTATCACTACCATCTCAACTGATATATATCCTTTGATTGAGGCCACATGGACTTCTGACCCTTTCCTTCAAAATCTCATCGCAAAACTACAGCAGGATCCTCAGAAAAATTCTAAGTTTTCTTGGATTGGAGGCTAACTAAGAAGGAAGCGAAGGCTGGTTGTTGGGAATGATGGGGCTCTTCGACTGAAACTCATCCTCCTCTTCCATAATTCTAGCTCTAGGGGTCACTCTGGTATTCTTGCCACTTACAAGAGACTTTCTTCTCTGTTTTTCTGGCCACATATTGAAAGGCAGATCAGGCAATATATTCCGGAATGTGATATTTGCCAAAGATTTAAGTATGATAATAGTGCTTATTCGGGTCTTTTACAACCCCTTCCAATTCCGAAGGAAGCTTGGTCACAAGTGAGCTTAGACTTCATTGAAGGTCTGCCTCTCTCACATGAGAAATCCTCTATTCTGGTGGTCGTTGATAGATTGACCAAATATGCACATTTTGTGAGTTTAAGTCATCCCTACACAATGGCTCGGGCGTTTCTGGATTATGTCTTCAAGCTTCACGGATTACCAACTATTTTGATTAGTCATCGAGATAAGGTGTTTCTCATCAACTTATGGGCCGACTTCTACTTCAAGGAGTCGAACAACACATGTCCACAACCTACCACCCTCAGTCTGACGGCCAAACTGAGGTGGTCAATCGATGCTTAGAAACGTACCTCAGATGCATGTGTGGAGATCAACCGACTGAATGGAGCAAGTGGTTGAGTTTGGCGGAGTTTTGGTACAACACTTCATTCCATTCGTCCATTGAGACAACTCCTTTCGAGGCCCACTATGATTATCCACCCCCGATCCACATCCCTTATTTTAGAGGCAGCTCACTTGTTCATGATGTTGATACTTGTCTCATCACTAGAGACGCGATGATTGAGGTTCTAAAACACCACTTGGGCCGCGCTCAGAAAAGGATGAAGGCTCAACATGACCGACATCGCTCTGAAAGGAATTTCAACATTGGTGATTGGGTTTACTTGAAACTACAACCTTATCGCCAGAACACATTGTGAGATAAGCAGTTTCAAAAGCCGAGTCCCCGCTACTTTGGGCCATTCAAGGTTCTGGACAAATTTGGTGAAGTTGCGTATAAACTTCAGCTTCCATCAGATTTTAAAATCCACCCAGTCTTCCATGTTTCACAGCTAAAGAACAAGATGGGTTCTCTCGTCCAGTTGCATGGTTCTCAACCCACTGTAGGCAACTCGACGTTCCTCGAACTTGTTCAATACCCGGAACGCCGTCTGGTTAAGCGTGGAAATAGGCCAGCTACGTAGGTCCTCGTCCATTGGGCAAACTCTTTCCCGGAGGATGCAACTTGGGAGTTTCTTCATGACACGGAGGAGAGGTTCCCGCATTTCAAACCTTGTGGTCAAGGTTTATGTGAAGGGGGGAGATTTGATACGAGAAAAAGGCATTCAATAAGCGCGTAGATGGAAAGTTAGATAAGTGGTGCATGGGTGCATGCAACACATGGGAAGTATATGTCACGACCGCATTTTCTAAGGATAGAGAAGACGGGAAAAACGTGACGAGGGGATGGACTAAGGAGCGGGGAAGAAAAGGGCGACGAAATGAAAGACAACAATACAGGACGAGATTGAATATGAAAACCAAATTAACTTCAAAAAGAAATATTTTGGTCTATCGAATAGTTAAACAACGGATTAATGTCTCAAGGTAAATAATTTCATAACGTAGTGTGGGGAAAAATGAAAGACTTTATCAAGAACGATTCGAAACAAGGCAGCGGAAAAACAAGTATCAAAGGTGAGTCATAGGATGACGCCCATGTATGAAGACACGACTCATCCGGGAATTCCTAAAGCTCACTCAACATCCACTGCAACATCCCACTCAACCTGCACATAGGGAAAACATATGCAGGGCTGAGTACTTATTGTACTCAATGGGCTCTTGCCGAAAACATTTTGTAATAGTTATGTCATCCAAACCAGTGAACTCGAGTTTTACATGTAGTTAAGAAATATCATCGAGAACACAAAAACATTTTCATAGTCTGGCTAGACAAAACAATCTCCCCACTTTTTATCAATCAATCAATCAATCATTCACATCCTCTTACCATAGTGCGACGAAAGTGTGGCCACACTATTCACCCACGAGACCGGCCGACTTGCAAGAACGGCTCCCGATCCCACCTGTGTACACAGCCTGATAGGGTTTGCGGCCCTACTCAGACCCGAATTCGTTTATCATAGCCCTATAGCCTAATAGAGCGATCTCACAAACTAGGCATCAAGCACAATCTCAACATAGCTCTATAGCCTAACGGAGCAAGCTTAAACGAACTAGGCATCAAGCACAATCTCAACATAGCCCTATAGCCTAACGGAGCAAGCTCAAACGAACTAGGCATTAAGCACAATCTCAACATAGCCCTATAGCCTAACGGAGCAAGCTCAAACGAACTAGACATCAGGCAACAATCTCAACATCAAAACAATCATGGCATGACATAACACTTAAAACCACCCTTATAGCTCCACAATCATATTTTTGAAACGTAAAAGGGTTTAGTAAAAGAGAGACCACCTCGCTTGCTTAGACAATACAATACGCAACTCAAAAGCAACCCTCGTTCCTTATGCTCACGTACGCACAACAACCCTTGTCAACACCACAACACAATCATCCTTCCATCAATACAATTATCATGCATGCCCTAACGTTCCTTTCATCGTCTCTTTAATTTACCCATGCCAAACGTTCACAACCATAACGAAACAACACCCTAGCATACATCAATGTATAACACATAACCACGTCATAAGATACATTCCTAAATCATACATGCATCATATAATTCACTCAAACTTGGCAACAAGTGATATTTCCACATAACAACAAATCTAGCAGAACTGCGCGGTTGGTTTGAAAAATTCACCAAAAATCCATCCGATGTTCAATGAGGCTGAAATTTTCACGCAGCTCAGAAGATACTTCAAATTTCATCTAGTTCAAAATTTCACATCAAAAGGAGGTCATTTGGTTGGTGATATAGAAAATGAAACTTTCTGGGCGAGAATACAAGTTTCTGGCAGAATTACGCAGTCAACTTCAAAACTTTATTAAAAAATCATCTTTCGTCAAAAGGGGCTGAAATTCACACACAATACAGAAAACACCTTGAAGTTTACTCAGTTAAAATATCGTGTCAAAATTCGATCGTTTGGTCAGTCAAACACACGTAAGAATTCACTGTCCGAACACCACAGTTTTCAAGATTCACAATTTCGAAATTAGGGTTTCTTCCTCATTCATCCAAACACAAATTTTTCATGCTTCCAACACACAATCATGCTTCAAAAGGTTCTCACAATCAAGTTCTCATATAATCACACATCATTCACAAATGATTCATTCAAACTTCACCCATATTCATTCAAAATCGCTTATTCACAATTGTTCTCGTACAAACACAAATTCCTACCGATTAATTATGCGATCTAAGATTGCTACACTCACTATATGCATGAAGGAATCAAGAACAAGGTTTCAATGGAGAAGATGAGGAAAAAAATTCAATTATACCTTCTTGGATCGAAAACCAAACGGTAGAAGCAAAGATTGATGTGATTCGTCGGGAACTCTTGAAAATCAAACTCCAATGGATGCAAGAACAAGGATTGGAAAGAATTTTGGAGAGGATGAAGAGAGGGAGGGAGAGAGGGAGAGAGGGAGGGAGGCGTGAGAATGAGGAAAATAGGGTTATGGTTTTTTTTGTTCTATTTATTCAAGAATTACTCCCCCACTTAACTAAAACAAATTAAAAATTGGTGGAAGAAAAAGAATAGGGAATAGGCGTGTACTTTTGAAGGAAATTGAGGTTGTGGGATTTTTTTGACTAATTAAATAGAGATATGGTTCAAATCAAATTTATTTGGAGAGAGAGAATCCTACAAAATAGGAACAAAATAATTCAAGAATCTCCAAGTAGAAAAGAATGGAGGGGACAAAAATTATAAGTATTTCCACAAGGAAATAATTTAAATCCCAATTTAAATAGGCTAAGGAAAGATTTGGCAAGGTATGGTAGGATTTAATTTGGATAAATATACCAAAACAATTAATTTAATCCAAGAAATAAAGTATTATTTCCAATAAATAGGAGGGCCAAAAATTTCAAATAAAATGGCTAGAATGATTATGCATGATCCCACTTAATTTAATTCACACATTGGAAGCTTAATCACATTAACTCACATAACCCACAACAACTAATTTCACATAATTAACTCAAACACATAGAGACTCAATTTCCACAAAAGAAATTCTTATTCAACATCCACATTAATAAAAAAATAAGCCATCAAATAAGAATAATAATGAAAAAAGTCACAATTTTCCGGGGTGCTACATCCTTCCCCTCTTAACAGAAATTTCGTCCCGAAATTTGGTCGTCTCACAAAAACAAATCAGGGTACTTCTATTTCATCTTATCTTCTAACTCCCACGTCATAGTACTTTCACACATAACACACCTTTATGACATCACACAATTCATGCTCACGTTCCAACATAATAGTATCATCACATTAGCATATTCACACATAACTTTCATACACATGCATACTCTTGCCAACACACCCTTATCATATCATCATCAATTCCATATTCTTTCAATAACCTAAAACATACCTCACTTTCTTGTGGTTGAGCGTGATGCTTCGGATGTTGAGCCTTCGTGACACTTTTAGTCTAGGGGTACTAATCTAGACTTAATCTGAAAGAAGACTCTCGGACCAGAGCGAAAGAACAAAGCTTTGATACCACTTTGTCACGAACGCATTTTCTAAGGATAGAGAAGATGGGAAAACGTGACGAGGGAAGGGACTAAGGAGCGGGGAAGAAAAGGGGGACGAAATGAAAGACAACAATAAAGGACGAGATTGAATATGAAAACCCAATTAACTTCAAAAAGAAATATTTTGGTCTATCGAATAGTTAAACAACAGATTAATGTCTCAAGGTAAATAATTTCATAACGTAGTGTGGGAAAAATGAAAGACTTTATCAAGAACGATTCGAAACAAGGCAGCGGAAAAACAAGTATCAAATGAGAGTCATAGGATGACGCCCATGTATGAAGACACGACGCATCCGGGAATTCCTAAAGCTCACTCAACATCCACTGCTACATCCCGCTCAACCTGCACATAGGGAAAACATATGCAGGGCTGAGTACTTATTGTACTGAATGGGCTCTTGCCGAAAACATTTTATAACAGTTATGTCATCCAAACCAGTGAACTCGAGTTTTACATGTAGTTAAGAAATATCATCTAGAACACAAAAACATTTTCATAGTCTGGCCAGACAAAACAATCTCCCCACTTTCTCATCAATCAATCAATCATTCACATCCTCTTACCATAGTGCGACGAAAGTGTGGCCACACTATTCGCCCACGAGACCGGCCGACTTGCAAGGACGGCTCCCGATCCCACCTGTGTACACAGCCTGATAGGGTTTGCGGCCCTACTCAGACCCGAATTCGTTTATCATAGCCCTATAGCCTAATGGAGCGAACTCACAAACTAGGCATCAAGCACAATCTCAACATAGCTCTATAGCCTAACGGAGCAAGCTCAAACGAACTAGGCATCAAGCATAATCTCAACATAGCCCTATAGCCTAACGGAGCAAGCTCAAACGAACTAGGCATCAAGCACAATCTCAACATAGCCCTATAGCCTAACGGAGCAAGCTCAAACGAACTAGGCATCAGGCAACAATCTCAACATCAAAACAATCATGGCATGACATAACACTTTAAACCACCCTTATAGCTCCACAATCATATTTTTGAAACGTAAAAGAGTTTAGTAAAAGAAAGCCCACCTCGCTTGCTTAGACAACACAATACGCAACTCAAAAGCAACCCTCGTTCCTTATGCTCACGTACGCACAACAACCCTTGTCAACACCACAACATAATCATCCTTCCATCAATACAATTATCATGCATGCCCTAACGTTCCTTTCATCGTCTCTTTAATTTACCCATCCCAAACGTTCACAACCATAACGAAACAACACCCTAGCATACATCAACGTATAACACATAACCACGTCATAAGATACATTCCTAAATCATACATGCATCATATAATTCACTCAAACTTGGCAACAAGTGATATTTCCACATAACAACAAATCTGGCAGAACTGCGCGGTTGGTTTGAAAAATTCACCAAAAATCCATCCGATGTTCAATGAGGCTGAAATTTTCACGCAACTCAGAAGACACTTCAAATTTCATCTAGTTCAAAATTTCACATCAAAAGGAGGCCATTTGGTCGGTCAAATAGAAAACGAAACTTTCTGGGCGAGAATACAAGTTTCTGGCAGAATTACGCAGTCAACTTCAAAACTTTATTAAAAAATCATCTTTCGTTAAAAGGGGCTGAAATTCACACACAACACAGAAAACACCTTGATGTTTAAGCAGTTAAAATATCGTGTCAAAATTCGATCGTTTGGTCAGTCAAACACACGTCGGAATCCACTGTCCGAACACCACAGTTTTCAAGCTTCACAATTTCGAAATTAGGGTTTCTTCCTCATTCATCCAAACACAAATTTTTCATGCTTCCAACACACAATCATGCTTCAAAAGGTTCTCACAATCAGGTTCTCATATAATCACACATCATTCACAAATGATTCATTCAAACTTCACCCATATTCATTCAAAATCGCATATTCACAATTGTTCTCGTACAAACACAAATTCCCACAGATTAATTATGCGATCTAAGATTGCTACACTCACTATATGCATGAAGGAATCAAGAACAAGGTTTCAATGGAGAAGATGAGGAAAAAAAATTCAATTATACCTTCTTGGATCGAAAACCAAACGGTAGAAGCAAAGATTGATGCGATTCGTCGGGAACTCTTGAAAATCAAACTCCAATGGATGCAAGAACAAAGATTGGAAGGAATTTTGGAGAGGATAAAGAGAGGGAGGGAGAGAGGGAGGGAGGCGTGAGAATGAGGAAAATAGGGTTAGGGTTTTTTTGTTCTATTTATTAAAGAATTACTCCCCCACTTAAATAAAACAAATTAAAAATTGGTGGAAGAAAAAGAATAGGGAATAGGCGTGTACTTTTGAAGGAAATTGAGGTTGTGGGATTTTTTTGACTAATTAAATAGAGATATGGTTCAAATCAAATTTATTTGGAGAGAAAGAATCCCACAAAATAGGAACAAAATAATTCAAGAATCTCCAAGTAGAAAAGAAGGGAGGGGGCGAAAATTATAAGTATTTCCACAAGGAAATAATTTAAATCCCAATTTAAATAGGCTAAGGAAAGATTTGGCAAGGTATGGTAGGATTTAATTTGGATAAATATACCAAAATAATTAATTTAATCCAAGAAATAAAGTATTATTTCCAATAAATAGGAGGGCCGAAAATTTCAAATAAAATGGCTAGAATGATTATGCATGATCCCACTTAATTTAATTCACACATTGGAAGCTTAATCACATTAACTCACATAACCCACAACAACTAATTTCGCATAATTAACTCAAACACATAGAGACTCAATTTCCACAAAAGAAATTCTTATTCAACATCCACATTAATAAAAAAAAAGCCATCACATAAGAATAATAATTAAAAAAGTCACAATTTTCCGGGGTGCTACAGTATAGGATCAAAACACCATGTTGTGCCGCGTGTGAGCTAAGAAGTTAGTTAGATTGTTATTTTCATGTCGTTATTCCATACATGCAACGTGTATATAAGCTGCTATGTTCATTGTAGTTCATTCATTCACAATTAATGCAAGTTAACTCTCCTTCTTCTCTCGCATCTAGTAGTTCATTATGCATAGGTGGGATCTCGGTCATCGTTCCAATCATCGGAGACCCTGGTCTTGCACCAAAATCCATGATTAATCACACTTGACTGTTTTAAATAGTAACGATCTGTTTTAAAAACGCGATATCGCAATAAACTACATCCATCCCTAAGAGCATTCACAATGTAAGGGACCTTCCAGAGGGTCCTCCCATTCCACATCAACATTTGACCAAAGGGTAGCTCCCAACAATTGAATGGCCCTCCCAGAGGGCCCTCCCATTCCATTACATTTCCACCTCATCACTATTTTGTTTTAATTTTTTTGCACTTCTGTATTTAATATGTTATCAAATTAAATAAATATAAATGCAAAAATAATATAATACATGAAATAAATTTTAATTGATCTCAAATATGTGACAACTTATTAAATAATTAGATGAAAACCTAAATATGTGACGACTTATTTATTTATGAATACTAAAAAATTGATACTATTGTTTATTTAATAAATTTATTGGCCCACTAATAAGTCCAATTAGAATTCATAAAAGAAGTTTAAATACAAATTAGAGTTATATTTTTCTTCTTCCTCACTGATTTGAAAAATGTTAGTGGAATGTAGACCCCACATTTATATATTAGTTTTATGATAGAATGTGAGTGTAATGAGTTAGTACAAAGTAGAGTCCATTTATCAAAAATAGAAAAAAAGTAAAGTGGACAACATTTCATGGACGGACCGAAATGGAAAAACCGGACAACATTTCACTGACGGAGGGAGTACTTTTATAATAAAATGTGAGTGGAATAAGTTGGTGGAATGTGGGGCCTACTTACCATTTATAATAAAAGTGAAATAGGTCTCTTAAATTGGGACGGACGGAAATGACAAAACAAGACTCTTAAGTTGGGAGTAGTATTTTATATTTTAAATATTAGGATAGGTTTTAATTAATTGTTTAGTCGCAAATGTGATTTTCGGCTGTTGTATTGACCTGATTGCGTTTTGAATTGCCTGTACAGAATGATTTCTGTCATTTGGATTTTTGGTTGAAGAAGAGGAATGTTAGAGGTGGTTATGCATGTATGCATTTGGGGTGCTATTTACAATCTCTTCAACAACAGCTCCTTTCATGAAATTATGCCTTTGGCTAGTCTCCAAAATGATGGAATTCATTTTTTCTCTCGTTTTTAATTTTCTCTGATGTGGAACAATGCTAAATGAAAACTGCTTTAATTCTCGGAAACCGCTAGCCCGTGGGCTAAGCCGGACTCCCCCACGAGTCATGTGGAAGCTACAACATTGGGGCATCGACAATAAATTATTATACCAATAAATTGTGAATATCTTCTCAGTTCTTATCATAATTGAAATTTTTAAACGAAGATAGGATTACAATTCATCAATTCAATTCTTAATGTAAAATGTCGAAGGGGCAACTTAGAAATGGAATAATACTTATAACTAATTATAGAAGGGTTTAGTAATAATATTGTGCATATACAATTATGTGTAAAAAATAATTGATATATAAAATATTTTACCAACAAATCTACTAAATTCTTCAATAGATTCGACCGATTAAAGTATCAATATGTACCAAATATAACTAATGATAAAATTCAACTATATCATTACTTAAAAGTAATTATGATTTAAACATCAACATATTAATTACACAACCCTTGAATATTACAATTGGGTTAAGAACTTACTTTCGTATATATACTATATATTTCCTTATCATTATTGAAAATTTTAAACCAAAATAGATAGGAGCAGTACAATTCATCAAATCAATTCTAATGTAAAATATCGAAGGAGCAACTTAGAAATAGAGTAATATAACTAATTATAGAAGGTTTTAATTAAGGGTATTGTGCATATACAAGTATGATTAAAATTTAATTGAAATATAATTTTTTACTAACAATTATGGTAATCAATAATTTACTACAAACATTATATTTCCTTATCATCAAATATTCCTACCTTAATCACCAAACTCAATCTCGCCCCAAATTGGACCCAAGATTCATATTTCCGTACTAATAACATACAAACCCTATATATAAATAGTACTACATGCAAACTAAAACTCTAAAAAAACTCAAGCCACAAAAACAACTAATTAAAATGAGCAGTCTCTTCGACAAAGCAAGAAAAAAACAGCACCGCGCAGCAAAGGCGGCGGCTTCAACGTCTCGACCGGAGCCGGAGCCCCCTGCGCGGGAGCTGCAGGATCCGTACTACCGCTATCAGCCGTCGAGAGAGCAATATTCTCCCTTGGACAATGGAGCGGGACCGGGAGGATACCACCCGAACAATCCCAACTATAACTTAGACGACTACAGAAGACAAACGTATACAGTGAATCCGCCCCCGAATTACGACTACCCTTACGGATGGGAACCGCACAACGGAGGAAGAGGATTTCCGGGCTATTCCTTCAATGATGGTACCAATAATAGTAGCAACAACCAACACATTCCACCGCCACCGGAATACTCCTCCGGATCCTACTCCTCCTACCCACCCGGCCCCGCCACGGGTGAAGATCCCAACGGTCAATGCTTCATCATGTAGTTAATTAGGGTTTGGGAGAGGAGATATCATCTGCTTTTCATGCACTATTAATTAGGGTTTTTGTGTTTCTTAATTTCATGCATTTCATTTTGTTTTTGGAATCTGTTATTTTTGTTTTTGTTTTTTTTTGAGATTGTTGAAGGATTTTATTTTGCTTATTATTATCTTGTCGTTTTTTAATTTACGAGTTATTTATATTTTTTACAATTTTGAGGTAATTATTTCAAATTGTGAATGATTTGGGTGATTTAATATTTTTTATAAATTTGAAAATAAAGAAAGAGAGGTATAATAAATAAATTGAATGAAGAATGGAAAAGATTGAGGCTTTATTTTTTTATGATATATTCCATGTTTATTATAGAAATTATATAAGGAGTCATTATGGAACAATGGAGATCAAAATCCTCCTTAATGTTTAAATAATCCTTTCTATAATCACCAATATAGTGACAGATTTTATCATCATAAATCACACCCAAAATTCAATAAAACTCACATTTTTGTATAAACATAATTCGTGATCCCCTATACAAAACGCTCTATATAAATACATGCAAGAACTAATAATCTAAGATACCAAGCCGCAAAAATGGGTTTCTTTGAGAAAAAGAAAAGCGAGAAAGGCTTAAAATCCGAAGTTCCCCCACCGCCAGCAGATCGCCAGAGGCAAACTTCAACTATGGAAGAGGATATTGAAACAGTTATAATGTCGCCAATATATTTGGCACCAATACGAAAGGATTTTATTTACTAGTTAATTAATTAATTATAATTTATAACATCAAACAATTAATTACACAAGCCTTCAATATTACAATTAGGTTAAGAACTTACTTTCGTATATATACTATTTCCTCCGTCTCTTAATAAGTCCACTTTGGTTCTGACATGAGTTTTAAGTAATGTAATGAAAAATAGGTTAAAAAAAGTTAATGGAATATGGTTTCTGTTTTTATATACCATAAAATATAAGTGAATGAATTAGTAAAACATGAGGCATATTCTATTTATGATAAAAGTGAAAGTGAACTATTAATAGGAAACACGGAACAGTACTTTTTAAGTAAATAATGGAAAGTCAAGAAGAATATGAGCTCGAGCGAGGTAAATGATGATTTTAAAGGCTGCGAAAATTAGGGGGAGGATCCTCTGCATTGTGTTTTGACACATCACCTCATGCGGATGCGGTGATGGTTTCACACCAAAGCTGCGTCATTTAGGCCATCCACAACGCTGTCCCTATACCGTTCCTTAAACCACTATTTGAGGGCCCCACAGTACTTTTTTACTCCATTCCTTAACTAAGGAACGGAACCTGCAACCCTTCGTTCCTTAACCGTTCCTTAAATTACTATTCATTCAATTTCATTTTTTTTATTTCCAACCCAATTCAATTTAAATAAACACACTTTAATAAAAAACAAACACACTTTATTAAAAAACACACAACATTAAAAAAAATTCAACTTAAACTTAAAAAAAATAAAAAAAGCATACAATTAAAATCCTAAAAAAATAAAAAACACAAAATAAAAAACACACAATTAATCGTGGGAAAATATAAAAAACTACTCCGCCGGCGAATCATCCTCCGGAGGCGGTCGAGGTTTAGGGGGAGGAGGAAGACCAAGAATTCATGCCATATGCACAATTCCGTTCCACCAGGCCGTGAATTGGGCGTACGAGAAGCGGGAAGTGTCCGCCATTGTGGCGGTTATGTACGCCACCATAAGTGTGTCCGAGCCTCCCCGCGAGCCCGATCCCGAGGCCGACTGGCTTGATTCGCCTCGGCCCTTCCTCGCTCTAGCCGCCTTCGTCCCTTGCGGCCGACGGCGCCCACGGCTGGATCCCCCGTATTCGTCGGGCGTTGGATCCCCCGTACCCCCAAACACCTGCGGTTCACCCTCGCTGGCCTCACCGGTGTCACCAGACGAGTAGTTGTCGCTCGCCGTGTGCTTCGTGCGCTTTGAGGTTGAGCCCGAGCTCTAGCGGACACCGCCGGCCTACCTTTCCTCGTCCTTGACGAGCTGCCAAATATCAACATATTTGAACTGTAGACCGGTGTCCTGGTAGAAGACGCGCAAAGCCGCCCTCCAAATGTCGGCGCCCGAAGCTCCGCTTTGGTAGTTCGTCGCTTCGGCCGAGTAGATGCCGCAAAATTTTTTGACCTGTGCGTCGACTCGGCCAAAGTGAGCACGGAGCATTGTATATTTGCGCTTCCGGGCCCCTTTCGGCTTAGTCTGGTGGTAGACATCACAGACCTTTTCCCAGAAGCACTTGGCGGCTTGTTGGTTCCCGACGATGGGATCGTACGAGACGGTGAGCCAGGCGGTGTACACCGCCTCCAGTTTCTTCGTTGTTGTACGGGTGCCCTTAGACATTTTTTCTCCTGCCTTTAGTTTTTTAATTTCATTTGCTATATAAAAACATAAAATTAGTACTCCCTCCGTCCTATAATAGATGTCACACTTTACTTTTTAGTTTGTCTCACAAAAGATGTCACATTTCATTTTTTGGAAAAAGTTCTCTCTCACATTAATATAAATATATTATTTTCTCTTTCCACTTAATACATAAAACAACACCTCCTAAAATTCCGTGTCAATCCTCAAGTATGACATCTACTATAAGACGGAGAGAGTACTATAATTTTTCTCTTCTCTAACTACTTCTCATAAATTATTAATTATTTTACTAATATTGATTTTATATAACTAAAATAGATAATAACTTTTTTATTGCCACTTTTAAGTTAGTAGTCATTTTTTCAAACACTATTTTTTCATTTTCATATTTTCAGTTTTTATTAAATTGAGATAGAGAAGGAGGAAGGAGGCAGCTTCCAGGGCGACACTCATTAGTTTTCAGCTCTCTTCTAGAGCTGGAATTGGGAGCTTCCAACACTTCATCTTCCTGATTTCCGTCGCACACACTTGGTCATGTTCTAGTTTAATTTAGTTTAGTTGGCGTTTGGTGTTGGTTTTAGCTTTAATCGCCTTCGGTTCTATTATTCCGCTTCGAGAAGAAGCGATGAAACAATTTCCAGCTTTCATTGTTTATTTTCATGTTTATTTTTGATGCTGTCGACTCCTTGATGTTTTGATTTAGTAAATTTGGAGTTATGTTTTCGTTTCCAGCTGATGTGTTCTGTTTCATGCATGTTACTTCTAATCTGTTTTGATTTCCGTTTTATGCTGCACATCTTAGCCCAAGTGTCTTGTTTCATGTCGATATGGTCAGATCTAAGTCTTTAATTCACGTTTCTGTTTAGATCTGGTTGTTTAGATCTGGTAGCTAACGTTTTATTTCTGCATAAGTATGGGTTAGTTTCTAGTTTACGTAGTCGTAGCTTAGATCTTAGGAGTAGATTTAATTTTATGAGTTGTTATGATGTTTCATCTTCCGTAGCTTTTCAGATATGTTCTTTGCTCTGTTTTTCATGTTGATTTGGTAAAGAAGATGAAGTTGTTAAAAAGTTTTCACTTTATCGTACACTTTGCTGGGGACTGACAGTCCCCCGTTTATGCTGTTTGTTCATTTATGGAAAGTTTAGCTGAGTTGATCAAGTAGTTTTAGTTTCGACTAACGAGTTGATCAGTTTAATTAGTTTAGTCTCTCAAGTCCAGTAGTTAACTTAACTCACCCCCTAGAAAGCTTGGCCGCAACCATTCTCATTCTGTGGCTAACAACAAATGTCAAACGCATCATCTCTGTGGGATCGATCTTTACTTCCCTATACTAGTTAATAGTATTGTGGGTTAAGTAAGAACACATTTTTTTAGATCTTCGGTTCATCTCACTCAAGTCGAATCTAAGTCGAGTTGATCAGCATGAGTTTCCAGTGGATCCATTCACTAGCATTTTGCAGATAGAAGGCAAGTGTAGGCCAGTTGGATCAGTTTGATGATTTAACTTGAGCAAGCCACAACGATAAATAAAAACGATGAAAGTGAAGACTAGAAAGATGTCACGAGTTCTCACATTTTAATACATCCCTATAGCATTAGGGCATATCCTTAATTAGAGTGCTAACGTACATCCAATCACGTGCTGCCACGTGGCACGTAAAATGCAATATTGCATACAGAAAAATGCAATATTGCATACAGAAAAATGCAATGTACATTTGTCACGCTGTGTATGCATTTCCATAGATTGCATTTTAGTTATAGCCAAATTGCATTTTATATTGTTGAGTGTTGCATGTTAACATAAATTGTCAACAATGCAAAATAAATTATAAATAAATGCAATCCGTCTATATATAAAATGCAAATAAACAACCTATATCTAAAATTCAAAACTCAACAATAAAAAATGCAATCTACAAATAACAAAAATGCAACGGATGGAGAACTGTGTTGTATATATAGTTTGCGAAGAATTAATATTGTAATGAACTAAATAACGCACTTGATGAAGTTATAACCTTAAGTAATGAAGTAATATGAACTGAACTGTGTTGTATGCATAGTTTACAAATAATTATTCAATAAAGTTATAACCACATGTAATGAAGTAATATGAACAGAATTGTGTTGTGTTTATGTATAAGTGTGCAGTTGGACTTGTACCTATATTGACTAAATAACTTATTGATGAAATTATAATCTCATTTAATAAGGTAGTGAACTGAAGTAATAACTCACCTGAAGTTCGATGAAGTAAAAAGCTATTGTGATGAGATGATATACTTGTTAAATGAAGTAAATGCATGTACAAATAAAGTAGTGATTAATATTCATGATCTTCACTTGAATCCTTTATAGCATTGGTTTATAAACTTCATCTCGTAAATGATTTAGTTCATTTCGTCCGTTCATTACTTTGAGTCAGCATAAAACAAGAGAAGAACTATTGATAAATGATTGTCCAACAGAGCATTTATCACGATAATATTAATCATATGCTATATATTTTGTTTGGAAAGTGATTGGAAGGTTAACAAATAATGAAACAAAATGCAAAAAAGTACTTTGTTCGTAAAATTATTATGCGCTTTTGAAATAATATTTTATTTTACCTCCAAAAATTTAAATGATCACAAACTATACGAATACATCATAATAAATACCGAGGATGTGGAAATACCTTAATAATGCAGGCACATATAGTTATCTTTAAATGAATAGGTTCAGTATTAACATATAAATAAAACACTTCATACAATCTATTCACTTTAAAGTTTGCAAAAAGTTTAAACAGATTCAAATTCAAAGTGGAATGAAGTAATAAAGTGCCAAAATGAAGTAGTTACCTACTGGAATGAAGTATCAAATCTATTGAAATGAAGTAATAAATTACAAATAAATAAATGTATCACATCATTTTTAGAAAATCAATATGCTAACAAAAGAATATCAATAAAACAACTCATCAATTATATTTGCTTCTTCTTCTCATCTGTTTTGTCACAATTCCTTGAATCATGCCGACCAACCACGTGGCATTTGGCACATCTACGACCAAGCTTGGACAAATCCTTTATTTCTTCAATTGGCACATCTACGACCAGGCTTGGACATATACTTTATCTGGAAAATAAAACAAGACATTGGTATAAAATATAAAAACTAACTATTGTTAGTAAAAAATCATTACAAACACAAATCATTCCGGTATGTAATAAATTGAAAATGAATAGATATTTACTCCATTCTAGCATGATTTTACTTCATTCTAAAACATTATTACTTCACTGGACTACAGTTTTACTTCATTCCAGTATTTGATCAAACAAATGCTACGTACATTCGAAAAACCAAGTTTTCCTGCGTTTTCACTGTCTATGAATTAATTAATAATGATCAGCTACTGTAGTTTTGTTTGAGCAAGCATATTCAAATCCACTAGTCAAGTCGACATGATCATCAAGCATAATAGATTCATCTTTACAAGAGCAAGCTTTGAAAAACAGTAGTCACGTCAGAAACCAAAAGCAAAGATCACAAAGTGATGAAGCAAAAAACATGATTGATAAGCTATATCATCATCTTCACTCTCCGTGTCCACTTCATCTTCATTGAAATCATAAACATTAGACTTAATATTCAGCTATTTTTTTTATCGTACTGGAGGGCCAGATCAGCTGACATAAATAACAAAAAAACACACAACTTAATCATCAAACCTCTACATTCTTTAAAACATTTCTACGAACACATCAAAGGCACAATTCCAAGCAACCATCTCTTACCTTAGATTGCCTTCCTCTTCTACTATGTCTCTTCATGCTCGGATCACAATTCAACGCCTACATTGACCTTCCTCTGCTCTGCTTCATGAACTAATTGAATAGAATCAGAAAACAAATTAATCGGCGTGCCTTCGTTCGACGAGTTGCGTGTTTCAACCATTTTTGAATCTGTGTCAGATTTGAATTCGCTGTTGCAGTTGTTGAACTCGACGGTTGTAGTTGTCGAACTCAGGAAACTCGATTTGGAGATTTGAAGATGGAGATGAATTCGCTGTTGTAGTTGTTGAACTCGACAACTGTAGTTGTCGAACTCGCCAATTCAATTTGGAGATTTGAAGATGGAGATGAATTCGCTGCTGTAGTTGTTGAACTCAGCGATTGTTGTTATCAAATTCGGCAACTCGATTTGGAGATTTGAAGATGAGATGAATCGGCTCTTGATTTGGAGATCATGGGAAGAAGAAGAGGCGTGAATGTGAATTAGAGTAAATTGTTTGGATGTGTTTAACCCTAAAATTTTTACCCCCAATGCAAAATGACGTAAATACCCCCCGTGTTGAAGTAATTTGTGTACATAATGACTTGCGAAATTTAACACTACAACATTTAATCTAATCCATCAAATTTAAGATCTAAGGGCCCAAATTTGATCTCTAGTTCGGTCTTTAAGACTAGATTTGTGAATAATGGGACTCTCTCTCTCTCTCTCTCTCTATATATATATATATATATATATATATATATATATATATATAACAGTATTGCTGATGTTATCCAGGAGGGTGTCGGAAACATCGGTTGGTTGAAGGAGCTAGAGGCACAAAAGAAAGAGAAAGTCTGATTTGGGGAAGAAGAATGGAGAGGAGAGAGATGGGTGAGAAGAAGAGAGAAATTCTGATTTCTCTTCGTTTTTTAAATTTTTTTGTAATTAATTATACATTAATATACTACTAATTTAATCAAATAACACTAATCTGGCGTTGACCGTCAGTTTTGACGGAATCGTTAAAAAAGGACCAATCTGACGACAATTTCGTTTGTTTAGGACTTGATTTTAAAAAAGTGAATGTTTTGGGCCAAATTCGTATTTCAGCCATATATTTAGGACTAATTTTGACATTTACTCTTTAAAAAATAGATAACTATTCAACTTGAAGTCATATAACAAAATATTTCTCTAACTGAGCAATCAACTTATTTTTCGTATCATGGTTTGAATGTATAAAATCTGAAATTTTATCTCTTTGATATAATTGGACAACTTTTAGCACACAAAATGTTCATTTACTTACTAATACTTTAAAACTGTGGTCAATTTTACAACTTGGATTCAATATTTATGATTAAAAATATGCATGCAAGGTGTCAATTTGTTCATTTGTGCTGATAAATGACTCAAATCGAACTTGACAGTTGTTAGCCTTTAAGATAAAGCTTACGTTGATGATTGAACAATGTCTTTTGGCAATATCACAAAAATCAATACATAAAAATAAAAAAATATTGCAAAATCCAAACTATGAAAGTCATTAATTGCCTAACTATATACGCACTATTCACTATATTTCTTTAAAAAAATATATCAATTGTGAAAGGATTGCAAAATAATTTCAAGTTCTAGATTAGGATTTGTCATATGCATAATAAAATTTTCAAATTTTCAAATTCATGCACAAAGCACAATAACAGCGGGACCGGGGCATTGTATTTAATGCTTCAAAGAAAAATTAAATAAATATAAAGATGTAAACAATAAAATCGTGTTATAATATGACATAATGCCCTTATCCAACCGAAAAAGCTGAGAGTGCAATAAATACTTAAACATGAAGCACATGTAAGATTCCTCCATAGATTTAAAGTTTAATTCAAATTTCTGAAATTACTTCTTCCATCTAAAAAATAAAAAAAAAGTCTTATTTTGCTATTTTAGAATATTAACAATTTAAATTTTCATTTATTTGCTTTTCTTCTATTTAAAGTAAAGAGATTTACCATTCATTTAACTCGTTACACTCATATTCTATTATAAAATTAATACTCCCATGTTACTTGCACTGTTGCTTTTCGGCTCGTCACAAACTCCTTACACTATTTATAGTTTAAGTTAGAATTAATGCATTTAATTAATATGTTAGTTTAAGTTAAGAGCTCATTTATTAAGTGATGTCTCATTACACTTAAAATTCTATTTTAATTACACTAAAAAATCAATCCTAAATTTACGGCCTAAAATGAAAAGTGCGAGTAACATGAGACGGAAGGAGTATATAAAAATGAGGGTCACTTTTCATTAACTCATTTCTCTATTATTTTCTTTATAAAAATCAAACAATTTCTTAGAACCTGCGTCGAGAAATGGGACTATAAATGGCGGACTAATGAAGTACTAAATTCTTATTTTTATATCAATTTTAAAATCGGTATATAAATAACCAAATTATTAGCTTGTTCTCGTTTCATAACCAGATACAAAATTTATCACCGACATAACTTGGTGATTAACTTATGCAACACTATGAAATATCTTATCACATCAACTTATAAATATCACATTAAAGACAGTGAAATAATATTGTATTATACTACCTCCGTCCCTCGAGCTGACACGAATTTTAAGAAATGTAATTGAAAGTAAGTTGAAAAAGTTAGTGGATTGTGGGTCTTACTTTTATATATTAGTTTTATAATAAAATGTGAGTAAGAATGAGTTAATGAAATATGAGGTCCACTACAAAAATGGTAAAAAGTGAAATGAGACAAACTTTGGGGGACGGATGAAAATAGAAAAATTGGACAAACTTTCAGGGACGGAGGTAGTAATAATAAATTAAATATATTTCTCTCTATAATGTGAAACGGAAAATTAACTTAGTATGTATAAAGTACATATTTAATGGTAAAACTGAACATTAGGTAAATCAGACACCCTTACAATAATTTTCGTAGTACTCCATGTTTTTAGGGTTTTAATTAAATTTGAAGAACAAAACCTAGTTATAAACCATCCATAATAAACATTTAATAGAAAGTGGCATGATACAAAACACTTGATTATTTTATTGTTGTAAATTCCGAACCAACTTAAATAATTACCATCGTACATTCAGTATTGTGCAAAATATTCTAAAATACAATCTAGCGACAAAAAATTAAACTTAATTCAAAAGAGTAACGTTACACTGCAATAAGGTCAGAATCTCGAAATCACAGCCTATTAAAAAAGAATAAGCACTGCCACAGTAAATAATTTAATTTTTTTCAATAGTCAAACAAGGAGAAAATTCCAAACCCAACATAATTAAAACCCCTCAATTAAATTAAGGAATTTACTAATCCAAACATGGTGATTAGAATATCAACTCATCATTCTACCTCAAACCAAACACCGATCAAGTCATCAAAGTTACTAAATTTTCCTTATAATTAATTAAAAAAAATTTGACCCTTTTTTTCCAAATTTCATTACTAACCAAATTCTAAGTCTGAAGCATTGAGGTTTTGCAATGCATAATCGCACCTTGAATCGCATTCTGCAACTCCTCCATCGATGACGTGTCCGAGCTGCTGTGGATTACGGATCCGGGTCGACCCGTTTGCCCGTACCCGTGCCTGTTTCTACAGTGGCTCGGCGACGAACCCATCGACGGCGGGCAGCTAGAGAAGCAGCTTCTTCCCTTATTATACAGGCTCAGATTGCCCGAAAATGATTGTGTATTGATTTCTTGGCTCTTGTAGTCTTTGGCGACAATAAACGTATTTGTCAAGCTTGAAATTCTGGATGTTTTTTGCTGCTGCGACGGCTTCTGGGAGAGCTTCTCGTACAAGGGTTTGAGTTTTTTCAAGTACTTGCGTATGACTTCCCGGGCGCCGGCGCCGGAATCTTTGCGGAAGAGCTTGGGGAGGGAGAAGTATTTGGAGGATTTTTTGGTGGTGGTGGTGGGTGGGGTGAGGTGTTTGAGGTCGTCGTCGGTGGCGGAGCTGGGGCGGGCGGAGGAGGAGTCAGTGGAGTGGCGGGAGGCGGTGGTGGTGGTGGTGTCGGAGGAGGAGGTGGAGGAGGAAGAGAGGAGGAGGGTGCGGACCATGGAGAGGCGGGGGGAGGGGTGGAGGGGGAGGAGCTTGCCCTTGTAGAAGAGCTTGTCGGCGGGGCAGAGATCGGCGGCGGAGGATTTGCGGGGGGAGAGGGAAATGGCGAATTCGAAGTCGGAGGAGTCGGAGGAGTGGGTGGGGGAGGAGGGGAGGGTGTAGGACTTGGGGGTTGGGCGGCGGCGGCGGTGGTGGTAGCCCATGGCAGCAGTGGCAGCGGCGGAGTGGTGGCGAGGCTACATCATCGGAGAGTTTTGGAATTTGGAAGATACTAGCTAGTTGGGAGAGGGGTGTGGGTTGCATGAATATATGGTGGAGAAACTAGTTTATATATTTATAAATTAATTAATTAATTAATTAACTGATGTTATAGCACATACTTAATTGATTATTGATGCCACTAATCTTTGTAGGTTTGGTCTAGTAATAAAGTCTCATTATTAGCTGAAATTTTTTATTTAATGAGGGTGGTTGCTACGGTTATATCTGAGGTGAAATATTAATTGGATAAAATATTTATGACCATTAAATAAAAAGAAATGATTTGATAAATTGTTCAGATTCAAATATATCTTAATTCAAGATTATTTTGGGACTTTGTTTGATAAATACTATTCCCTAGTCCCACCATCCACCATTTAAAGAGCTATTTTTATTCGACACGAATTTTAAGAAATAGTTTGATTTTGTAAAGAAAAACAAATGGGGAAGTGAATGGAATCTGGGACTTATAATGAATTGTGGGTGTAAAAAGTTAGTAAAATGTGGTGTCCATATACTAAAAGTGAAAAAAAGTAAATAATTTTTTATATTATTTATAACCCAAAATATTAAAATGGCTTTTTAAATGATGTACATGGGAAAATTAATCTTCTTATGGGATAGTGACCGAAACGAATACTAGTATAAAAGTAGATTATGGTAAGAAATGGTATTATATTTAGTGTATGTTATAACTGTTAGACGAAATATCACATAAAATCAGGAAGATTATATGCCGTTGATATGGGAGAATATTGTGCCTTATATAGAATAGCAATTATTGTAAATTAGGTTTACCATATATAGAGATACTCTAACTTATATATATTCTTGGAATTTATGTATCATATTCACGATTGAATAAACGACCAATTCTCCCCACTGATTTTCTACATGGCCTTAGAGCAGATCGATCTTGGCTCAGAAAATTTTTATCATAGCCGATAATACCTTTTTCTCGACCCTTTTCAAACCAGATCAAGCCCAGATAACAGATCCTACAACCAAAAATGTCAGACACAGAGGACACAAGAACCGATCCAGAACAGGTAACAAGCATGAGGAATAGCAAAAGTATCACAGTTGCATACAAGTTGAATGGAAGAAACTACCCCCTTTGTTCTCGATTGATCAAAGTGAAAATTGGAGGCCGAGGAGCCTACTCATACATCAGGAGCGAGCCCCAAAAACTAGGATTCGATGTGTGGGAGGAAAACGACTTGGTGGTGTTCTTGTGGATCGTCGACAACATCGATAACGATATCGTTGCCGACTTCGTGCACCATCTAACCGCCAAAGCGCTGTGGGACAGTCTTGCCGTGACCTTCGAGAAAAAGTCCGACAAATACCACATCTACGACCTGGAAGAGAAGGCAATAAACATCAAACAAGGAAGCCTCGATTTGGAGACTTATTACCGGAGGATCCACGGGCTGTGGATCAACATCGACAGAAGCCAGAAGCAGCCGATTAGTTGCTGTGATAAGGGAATCGATCAGTTTCGAACACACTCGAATGAGAAAACGATTGATTAAATTTCAGACCGGATTGAATCAGGAGTACAATTCAATTCGGATGGACATCTTGAAGGAGGAACCGACCCCATCAGTGGAGGTAGCCTACGGATGGGTGAAGACGGAGGTGGCTCGACGTCGAATCATGCCACCTGCATCGGCCTCACCCACCGGAGAAGCCAACATCAGCAATGCCGATTCATTATTTGGGGGTGAAATCGGACATGGGCTCGCGGCGATCGGACAGGGCTCCGCCACCCAGAACCAGCGACCACCGTACCGCCGCGCTCCACTGCGCCCCTCCGCCACCAGCCGATCGGTAAATCAACGCCCCGACACCTCAAAATTATGGTGCTCCCACTGTGGAAAACAGAAGCACACATGGGAGACATGCTTCAAACGATTAGGGTACCCGGAATGGTGGGAGGAGCGATAGAAATCGAGAGCACGGGGAGGGGGGTGCGTCAGGAGAAGCACACATGGGAGACATGCTTCAGGCGAAGCTCGTCGTGGGGATGAACAACGATGGAACACCACGGCGAATTGACAGAGGAAATCATGGGGAATCAGGTGGACCAGGGGAGGGGGTGCGTCAGGAGGACCAACCCGTCGACGGCAACGTGAGAGGCGCCGAGAATTTCGTGAAGAGGACTGGAATCCTCGACGGAACGGCGTAAGGAGGTAACGGGTTTGGGTTAATCCCAAACCCTAATTTCCCTCATTTAAATCTCACTTATTTACAATTTCTACCCCATAAGAACTGGAAATTTCGGAAAATATCCCATGTTGTTAATATTCGCCCCCCTGACTGCCCGAAAATTGCAATTGAACCCCAGACTGGTCGAGAATATCATATTTGCCCCGATTATGTGTCTAAAAATCATTTTGAACCCCTACGAGAAACTTCCGCAGCATTTCATGTTCATAATGTAATTGATAAACACTCCAAGGGTTGGACATTTGATTGTGGGGCAACTGATACTATGACTCCGGAAAGGAATGATTTTATTACTTTTGATAATGGCACGAAGTCATATATTAGAACTGCGAGTAGGGAATTGATTACTGTTGAAGGATCAGGCACAATTGAAATTTCACCTACACTCAGACTCATGAACTTTCTATATGTCCCTACTTTATCTCAGAGACTGCTGTCCATTAGTCATGTGACTAAGGAATTAAATTTCACGCTCCTAATGCACCCCGACTTTTGTATTTTGCAGGATATTCAGACGAGAAGGATTCTTGGGCATGGCACTAAGAAGCAAGGACTCTATTACGTGGACGAAATAGCTCAACATGGCAGTACAATGTTGGCTCACGGATCCACGAAACAGGAAACTTGGCTCTGGCACCGAAGACTAGGACACCTTTCTCCTGGTTACTTTAAATTGCTTTATCTGGACCTTCTAATTTCTTCTAATTTTTCATGTGAAACTTGTGTTTTGGCCAAGAGCCATAGACAGTCTTTTAAGCCTACAAATACTCGTCTGAAATCCATGTTTTCTTTAGTACACTCTGACGTTTGGGGTCCCGCACCAGTGGTGGGCGGGAATGGTTTTCGATACTTTGTGATTTTTATTGATGATTGCACTAGAATGACGTGGGTTTATTTTTTGAAAAACAAATCTGATGTGTTTGATAGATTTACCTCGTTCTTTAAATTGATTGAAACACAATTTCATACCACTATCAAAACCCTTAGGTCAGATAATGGGAGGGAATTCGTTAACGGTGCTATGACCCAATTTTGCAAAGAAAAATGAGTGATCCACCAAACCTCGTGTGCCTATACACCAGAACAAAATGGGGTTGCCGAGCGGAAAAATAGGACAATCCTAGAAATGACCCGAGCTATAATGATTAAATCCAAAGTCCCCAAATATTTTTGGCCAGAAGCAGTTGCTACATCCATCTACCTCATCAATCGCCTTCCTACAAAAATCCTGAACATGAAAAACCCCCTTCATTAACTATCCAAACAAGCCAAAATACCCGAACACTTGAACCTTCAGCCCAAAGTCTTTGGCTGTACCGTCTACACTCATATCCCAAAACACGAAAGAACCAAACTATCACCTTGTGCAACCAAATGTGTCTTTCTGTGGTATGGAGTGAATCAAAAATGTTACAGATGCTATGACCCTTCCATTCGAAAAATCACTACCACCATACACTGCAATTTCCTGGAAACTAAATTTTTCTATCATACCCACCTTAGTAGTCAGGGGGAGAGTGTTCTAAGTAATTCGGAGGACTATCTAAGTTGGGTTGTGCCATTGCCAAGCTCCTCGATTGGGGATTCAACAGATCCAGTTGTGGTCACTGCCGCCGAGCATGTCTCGCCACAAGAACCTTCTCATCCACTCCCAAACGATCCTCCTCTGACGATATCTGAGGTCATTACTGAACCGAATGTTGTTGAGAGTCTAGTTATTACTGACCCGGTTGATACAGAACCCAAGAGGAGGATAACACTGTGGATGAAGACCCTAGGAGATATGTGCTTCCTTTCCGAAGTACAAGGGGGATTCCGCCAAATCGATATTCACCTAAAAAGATAGGGAAGAAGAGCCGCTATGGGGTGGCAAACTTCGTACAAGGAAATCTGACTAAAATGGCTCAGGCATTTGAGGCAGCACTGTACGAAGAAGAAGAAATCCCATAGACAGCCGAGGAGGCAATGAAGCATAAGAAGTGGAGGGAAGCAATGCTTATTGAAATGAAAGCCCTGATGAAGAATAATACGCGGATCACAAGCAAATTGCCTGAAGGAGCTAGAACTATCGGGTGTAGATGGGTATTCACGATAAAAAGAAGACCAGATGGGACAATAGAGAGATACAAGACACGACTCGTGGCGAAAGGATACACCCAGACGTATGATGTGGACTATGCTAAAACGTTGTCCCCGGTTGCTAAGATTAATATCGTGCGGGTGTTACTCTCGATTGCTACTAATAAGGATTGGCCGCTCCAACAGTTGGATGTGACAAATGCATTCCTGCACGGAGAGTTACCTAAGCCAGTATTCATGGAACCACCGCCTGGTTTCACGGGAGATTTTGTAGATGGGGAAGTGTGCCAGCTCAAGAAGACACTATACGGGTTGAAATAGTGACCTCGAGCATGGTTTGGGAGATTTACAGAAATAATAAAGAAGTACGAATACGATCAGAGTAATGCAGATCAAGAAAAGAGGAGGAAAGATCACATGTCTGATCATATATGTAGACGACATGATCATTACTGGAGATGATGAAGAGGAGATAGTCGAACTAAGGAAGAACTTATTCCATGAGTTTGAGATGAAGGATCTTGGTCTCCTTAAGTACTTCTTGGGGATAGAGGTGCTAAGGTCAAAGAAGGGAATCTTCATAAATCAGAGGAAATATATACTTGACTTGTTGGCCGAGATAGGGATGATCGATTGTAAGCCAGCAGATACTCTTATGGTGCAAAATCATGGATTGTAGATAGTGGAAGGAGTAAAGCCGACCAACAGGGAGACATATCAGAGGTTGTCGGGAAACTTATCTATTTATCTCACACAAGGCCAGATATTGCGTACGCAGTTGGAGTAGTGAGTCAGTCTATGCATGCACCGCAAGAAGCACATTGGGAAGCGGTTTTGAGAATCGTTCGGTATCTGAAAGGAACAGCTAAACATGGACTTATGTTTGAGAAGCATGGACACATGGAGATACATGGTTTCACCGATGCTGACTAGGTGGGGAACCCAAATGATAGAAAATCGACTGCCGGATATTTCACATTTGTAGGAGGGAACCTTGTAACGTGGAGAAGCAAGAAGCAGAAGGTAGTAGCGCTTTCTAGCGCAGAGGCAGAGTTTAGAGGAATTAAGAGTGGACTAACAGAGATATTATGGCTGCGAAGACTGATGACGGATGATAAGGCTCATTTCATGCATCAGTTTAGGGGTGAAATGTACGCTACTTGATCAGTTTTATGTGCAGAAATGTTACTTGACCAAGGCAACTGGGTCAGACTGATCGAGCAAGTACAATAGGTGAAAAAGGCCAGATTTCGGGGGAAGTTGATCAAGGGGAGTAATCAAGCAGTTAAGGAGGGGACCACTGGATGTCAAAAGGACACGCGAGGCTATAAGCTGGATGGTGCGCAGTATTCTGTTATCAAGGATGACGTTCTAAAAGGGGACATGTGTTGGAATATGAGACGCAAGGACGGAGTTGAGTCACGATTCTGTTGCTGAAAAGCGTCATCATTCTAGAAGAAGAGCACGTAGCAATCAATGAGTCGCTCACTCTCAGCATGAGCTAATATTCCCTGCCAAGATCGTTATCCAGCTGGAGGTCGTGCCGAGCCTATAAATAGAGGATGTGCCACCACACAAAAGAGAGCCGATCCTTTACTTTCCGTCTAGTTTAGCTTAGTTCTAGTGTTTAGTTCAGTTCTCTAGAATAGCTTAGTTTAGTTTAGATAAAGTAATGCTTAGTTAGAAAGGGGGATTGAAGAAGCGTTGCAGAATACTTGTTATCTGTCGGCGTAGTCTTAAGTTTCCCGCAGAGGCTCCTCTCGGTTTTAATAGCTTTCGTAGTTTCCCAAGTATTAGCTTAGTTTAAATTTCACGTTGTAATGAGTTTAGTTTTAATTAAAGTTACTTTAGTTTTCATCCTCGCATTTACTGCTTTAATTTCATCTTCGAGCACTTGACCCAGTAGTTAAAGTTACCTTTATCAAGCTAGCAAGTTTAATTCTGCCTAGAGTAAAATCAGTAGTTAAAAACTCCCAAGTTAAAGCGTGGCAGCAACCAACCCCCTGTTCACTATTCACACACTTGATACACCAACTTCTCTGTAGGATCGACCCCGAACTTGCCGCTTTACTGTTAAAGTAGTGCAAAATTGGGAGTTATAAATTACTTTGGTGGGTAAACGAGTGAGAGCGAGTTTGCATCGATCAAGTGGCAACGACATTTGCTAACTAATCCAATCGGTTATCTTTAATATAACTTGGTCCGAATTCGCTTGTCGTTCGAAACCTGCTCACCAAAATGGCGCCGTTGCCGGGGAAGCATAGTGTTATTTTATGTTTGTGCGTAGTGCGTAGGTGTATATAATCTTATTTTCTTTGTTTTCTTTTTTTTACTGTTGATGAGAAGGTACCAACGCGGTGGACACTCGAATCACCCCTTTCTAAACAGAGAGACTAACGCTCATTGGAGAGTCCAAGAAGTCGGCGTTGTCACCACTCGTTACAGAGTAGCATTAGAAGCAGCAGCAGCCACTGAACAGCCTAAACAACCACCACCTGAACAAGCAGAGATGGCCCTTGTTGCTGACGACTTCGGAATCGGCTCTCTGCACGCTCATGATGAGAAGGAGCCCACACATGCCATTGCCGCTACTCCTGAGATGCGGACCATAGCTATCAAGTCAGGAGTATTGGCCGTTTTTTCCCATTTCTACGGCCATTCAAAAGAATGCCCGTACGCTTTTCTAGAGGAGTTCTGCCGATACTGTGATATTCAGCCCGTACCGGCTGGATCTACATCCGAGGACTACAGGCTAAAGGCTATTCCCTTCGTTCTGAAGGGAGATGCGGGTGTCTGGCTGTCAAGGCTGCCAGAAGGATCCATCAGAACACGGGCGGAGTTCCGCATGGTATTCCTAGATCGTTTCTTTCCCGCGTAAAAAACGAGTGCCCTGAAAAGGGAGATTACAGAAGCAGGACAGGAGTACGATGAGCCCCTCGGCCAGTACTGGGACAGATTCCAAGGGCTGCTTCAGGCATGCCTCAACCACAAGCTAGGGGAGCGGGAGATCTATTCGATCTTTTATGGCGGACTCACAATAGACAGCAAGAACGACCTCAACCTTGCAGCTCAAGGGGATTTCTCGAAAACCCCATTTAGCCAAGCCAAAAATATACTGGAAAGGCTGATCGAGGCTAAGCGGTCGTACGAGACATCTCGAGGGTAGTATAGGAGAGGAGCTGTGCACGCAGTAGAGGCTCGCAACGATGAAAGATTGGAGGCTCGATTCGAGCAAATAGAGAAGAAGCTACTTGAGGCAGTGGAGAAAGCCAGACCGCCATCACCACCTGCACCGAAGGAGACACAGTATGTGCCGCAACCACCTCAGCCTAAAGAGCATCATTATTACTATTGCGAGTTTCCCCGTAAGACGGAGCCGCAAGCCCAAGTGAATGTCGTTGGCCACTGGAATGCGAATGGCAACTGGATCCAGGGTAAATAGAGAGATGCTCCATGGAGAGACCACCCAAACTTTAGGTGGACCGATCAGAATCAAAGCCAACCACCCTCGACACAGCAGATACAACCCTCTGACGGGCAGCCCAACTGGCCTGCTCGAATCCTGGATAGGCCAAACCCTGGAGGGAACAGAATGCAGGGAGGTCAGACAGGGTGGTCAAGTGGACCTCAAGGAAACTGGTCAAGAGGAGGACAGTCTAACTGGTCAAGCCGACAACAGGAAGGAAATTGGGGGTACAGACATCAGTGCCCACAGTCAAACAACCAGGGGATGCAGCCAAACAACCAGATGGTCAGCTATGTTCCACCACACCAACGGGGAAATCAGCATCCTAGAAATCAACAATACAACAAGCCGCAATACCAGCAAGAACACTACGGGCAATCTGACTACCCGCAGCCCAACTATAGTGGGGGACCGCCGAATCAAAGATACAACCGACACCCCAACGCTGGCCACAAAGATATGTTGGTACCGTACAATCCAAATAATGCGATACAGGATATCCAGGAGGCTCAAAAGGAGCAGCGGGCAGCGTTGGAGATATTAACAAAACAACTTTCTCAGGTTGCGATGTCGCTAGGTGAGCTGAGGGGGAATGAAGGAAAAATCCCAGCTACTGTACAGACGCCTGGTCGTGAACACATCAGCGAAGTGTCCCTGAGGTCAGGAAAATTTACCAAAGCCCCAGTTATCCTGCAATGTCTCCAGCAACTGATTCTGGGCCCAACCGTGAAGAAGAGGGAGGATCCAGCAAAGAGCAAACTGCGAAAGAAAAAGGCAAGGCAAAGGTAGGAGGTGAAGCTTCGGAAGAAAGTCAGAAAGAGGAAACTGAAAAGGTCAAGCCATATCCGTATCGGGAATGATAACAAGGAAGAAAGACGCCACAATCGATGTGGCAAGCATGTTCAAAGACGTGGAGATGAAGGTGCCGCTCTTGACGACGTTAAAAATGCCCCCAATTAGTAAATTCATCAAAGACTACTTGGCGGGGAAAGTCAACGAGGAAGGAAGACTGATTACAGATGAGAACGTCTCTGCCGTGATCCAGAGAAGCGACCTCCCCTCCAAGAAAACTGACCCTGGAATGTTCACACTCCCTATTTCAATCGGAGATATTCAAGTGGAGCACGCCATGTGCGATTTGGGGGCATCTATCAATGTTCTGCCATACTCCATCTATCGGAAACTGGGAGCAGCCAAACTCGTCAACACTGACATAATGATACAGTTGGCCGACAGATCATGTATTCACCCAGAAGGAATTCTGGAGGATGTTATTGTAAAGGTGAATGACTTTCTGTACCCAGATGATTTTTTGTAATCAAGATGACGGAGCCCGCAACAAAAGAGTCGAGTGGAGTCCTACTGGGACGACCGTTTCTGTCCACAGCCAGCACTATTATAGACGTCCGAAATGGGACAATAAGCCTGGATTTCAAGGGAGAGCAGTACACGTTCAATATTGATGAAGCCATGAAGAAGCCAGCCGACGGCGAGAACATGTACTCTGTGGACACAACTGAACCATTGGTGCAGGAATTTCTGGAGGAGGAATTCTTAAAAAGAGAATTCACTGATTCCGCTGCAGATAAAGAGGTCGAAAAATAAGTAGAAGAATGGTTTGAGACCATGAAGGTCGGAGAGATGGACGACCAAGCCATCGCAAGGGCGATAACGGATTTTTGCGAGCGTCCGAGGCCAGCTGGGTCGAGTAGGACAGTTCAAGTATCTAGCCTAGCAGGACAGCTTGATCAAGACAAGTCACTGGAAAAAGATGCGGCAGAATACCCTCTGCCCACTGAAGAGCCACAGCCCGCGAAGGAGTTGAAGCCCCTTCCAACACATCTTAAGTACGCCTACCTGGGGGAGGAAGAAACAATGCCCGTTATTATCAACAGCCAGCTGACCCAGGGGCAGGAAGATAGATTGCTGGAAGTATTGAAAAGAAATCAGAAGGCGATTGGATGGAAACTGACGGATTTGGTGGGCATCAGCCTAGACTTGTGTATGCACCACATCTGATTGGAAGAAGGGCCAAGCCACACCGCGACCAACAACGAAAACTCAACCCTAACATGAGGGAAGAGGTGCAAAAGGAAATTGTTAAGTTGGTATCGATTGGAATTATCTACTCCATCCCGGACAGTAACTGGGTCAGTCCAGTACACATGGTGCCAAAGAAAGGAGGAATCCAAGTCGTGAAAAATGAAAAGAACGAATTGATCCCGACAAGGCCAGTTACTGGGTGGAGAATGTGCATAGATTACAGAAAGCTAAACCAAGCCACGAAGAAGGTTCACTTCCCCTTGCCGTTCATTGATCAAATGTTGGAGAAATTGGCAGGGAAACAGTATTTCAGCTTCCTGGATGGTTACAGTGGCTACTTCCAGATCGCCGTGAATCCAGATGATCAAGAAAAGACAACACTCACCTGCCCCTTTGGCACTTACGCTTACAGAAGGATGCTGTTTGGCCTCTGTAATGCCCCGGGCACCTTCCAGAGATGTATGATGAGCATTTTCTCCGACTTGTTGGAAGACTTCATTGAGATCTTCATGGACGACTTTACTGTCTACGGGGACAATTTTGACCAAGGGCTGCATAGCCTGAATAGGGTGCTAGATCGATGCCGCCAGAAGGACTTGGTTCTAAATTTCGAGAAATGCCACTTCATGGTTACTGAATGAATAGTCCTGGGCCATGTAGTGCCAAGCAGGGAAATCGAGGTTGATCCAGCAAAGGTAGCGGTCATAAAAAAACTCTCATATCCTACCAACCAGAAGGAGATCAGAGCCTTTTTGTGGCACACTGGGTTCTATAGGAGATTTATCAAGGATTTCGCAAAAATCGTCCAGCCACTGATGAAGCTTCTTCAGAACGACGTGGAATTTGAATTCTCTGATTCCTGCAAGACCGCATTCCAATTTATGAAGGACCGATTGATAAGCTCTCCAATAATACGTGCCCCCGATTGGAATCACCCCTTCAAGGTGATGTGCGATGCTAGTGACTATGCTATAGGGGCAGTATTAGGTCAGAAGATCAAAGGGAAGAGTTACGTCATTTTCTATGCTTTCAAAACTCTGAATCAAGCTCAGAGGAACTATGACGTTACCGAGAAGGAGATGCTATCGGTGGTCTTCACATTCGAGAAATTCAGACCATACCTGCTAGGGTCCAGAGTGATAGTATATACGGACCATGCGGCCATCAAATATCTCTTGGCGAAAAAGGAATCGAAGCCACGATTGATCAGATGGGTACTCCTCCTACAGGAGTTTGATTGGGAAGCAGTGGATAAAAAGGGGTGCGAGAACACAGTGGCAGATCACCTGAGCCGAATTTTGCAAAACGATAACGGTGAAGCCATTTCTGACGCCTTCCCTGAGGAACACCTATATCTGGTCAAGTCAACGTCTGAACATCAGTGGGACAACCAAGTAGAAGAGGTTGATCAAACTGAGCAAGGAAGCAAGGAACAACACATGCGGAAAAAGCCATGGTTTGCTGACATGGCCAACTACTTGGTAACAGGCGAGCTGCCCAGGAGTGATGAGATTACAAGGGCACAAAAGCTGAAACTGAAAAGTGACTCCCGATACTTCTATTGGGACGATCCTTACCTATGGAAAATGGGGGCAGATCAAGTAATCCGGCACTGTATACCAGAATGGAAGCAGGAGGACGTGTTGATCCATTGCCACGCACTGGCTTGTGGTAGTCATTTTGGACCAAAGAAAACAGCGAGGAAGGTACTTGATAGTGGTTTTTACTGGCCTTCCATCCATAGATATGCTTACGAATTCTGCAAGAGATGCCCAAGATGCCAACTTACTGGAGGGATATCCACGAGAGACGAGATACCTCAGATCCCCATTATTGTTTGTGAAATATTTGATGTATGGGGAATGGACTTCATGGGTCCCTTTTCCGCATCTGAAGGCAATCTCTACATACTGGTGGCGGTGGACTACGTGTCCAAATGGATAGAAGAAAAGGCAACGAGGACATGCGAGTCCAGAGAAGTGGCGAAGTTCTTAAAATCGAACATCTTTACCCGATATGGGTTGCTACGGGCTATTATCTCGGACCAAGGAACTCACTTTGTCAACAGAACCATCGAAGCCTTGATGCAAAAGTACGAAGTTCACCACCGCTTGTCTACACCCTACCACCCACAGTCAAATGGCCAAGCCGAAGTGTCAAACAGAGAAATCAAGGCAATTCTAGAGAAAACGGTCAATCCCACGAGGAAAGACTGGAGCAGTCGTCTAGAAGACGCGCTTTGGGCCTACAGGACCGCCTTTAAAACGCCTATCGGAATGTCCCCATACCGGCTGGTATTTGGAAAGATGTTCCATCTACCGGTGGGAGTGGAACATCAAGCTTACTGGGCAGTCAAGGAAATGAATATGAATACTGAGGCTGGAGCTGCAGAGAGGAGAATGCAGCTACAAGAACTTGAAGAGCTCCGCTTGAATGCATATGACTCTGCCATGTGGTACAAGGAGAAGACTAAGATGTGGCATGATTAGAACCTTCGCAAGAAGGAACTCAAGGTTGGCCAGAGGGTACTGCTGTTCCAGTCCAGACTGAAATTAATGTCAGGGAAGCTCAGGTCAAGGTGGATAGGCCCTTATACCATTATCGCCATCCGAATGAATGGAGCAATCGAACTCTAAGGAAGCGATCCAGATTCGCCTTCCTTCATGGTGAATGGTCACAGGGTAAAGCCGTACAGAGAATGAATGGATGCATTTGTGGTGGAAGACATTCCATTACTCATGCCTAACTCTCTCCAGTGAGCAGGTAAAGGAGTGATCGGGTACTCAAGGGTAGTCTGCTTGATCAAAGCAACAAATTTTTAATCAATTAAATTGATCAAGTGACATCCTAAAAGAACCCGATCAAGTCCTTAGTAGTTAGTGTAAATAGTTTTTCGTGTGATATTTTTATTTTCTTAGTTTTTAAAAGTTGGAGGTAAGGACGGAAACTGATCAAGTGGAATGATAAGTCGTATTCTAGGCCTTGGTTACTGGTCAGTATAATGTGCATAATTGGAATATATCTGCAAAACAGTTGCTAAAGTGTGCAGGGAAGTGTTCCAGCCAGTATGGGAATGTTAGGAGAATTCAGGTGAAAAGGGCGTCAGGATGTTGCTATCATGACCAGTATGCATGCTAAAAAGGCTCGAGATGGAAAAGAAGGATAGCTGGAAAGATTAGCCGCAAGCAAGGGGGCAAAAGAGTCACTTCATGTTTGAAGTCTACCCTAAAAATCAAGGGCAGGCCTCCCTATAAAAGGAAGCCACTTGGAGAGAGAATGAGAATCAATTAGTTCATGAACACCTACGCTTAGTTAGCAATCTCTCTTCGGTAGATCAATCCTTCAACATTATCCTTCATATTCTCGTTCCTCGCCGACAGCCATGGTCACCTGAAGCTCATCAGTTCGCCGGAGTTCCGCATTATCTCGTTCCAGCCAGCGTGTTTCGTAGAGTTAGCAGTTTCATCGCCCAGAGTGGCAAACAATCTTTAATTGCTTTCTTAGTTAATCTTTACGTGTTTCCTTGCGTTGGACCTGTTGCACTTTCAATTTATGTTTACTTTTGAAGAATTTCGTTTAGATCCAAACACCTTTTATGCAATGAAGTTGTCTTTGAGCATCGTTTTCTGTTGAATCTGTTTCATTCTGCCTAGGTAGCCTAAATCTAGTAGTTACGGTAATTTCCAGTGTTGAATCGCATATTTTCATTTCTGTAGTTAATCTGCCTGAGTTTGCAAGTCTAGATAGCTGTTAGATTTTAGATCTAAAATGGTTAAATGTGAAAGCTTAGTTTACGTAGTTTCTGCCGCCTTGCATGTCACCCAGTAAGCATGATTTCAGTTTTGCTAGATTAATCTTTTGATTTGGAGTTTTTAATTTTGGATCTGAGCTGTGAAGTTTGTTAATCTGTGTTTCTCGTTCATGAAATATGAGATTGTTGATCTGAGTTTATTAATGTTGAAGAAGATAACATCCACATCCAAGTTTGGGACCACTTTTACTTTTTAGTTACTTTTTGCTTTTGTCGTTTACTTTTTCTACCTTTTCAGCTGGTACCCTGCAGATCTGTCAGTCTAGTCACCTAACTACCTCTTTTCCTCTGATATTCCGTTTAGCTTTTTATAGTAATCCCGTACCTTACACATATTTTCAGAGACATAATGTCCCCTACTCTCACGTACACAGCTGTTTATCAAACGTCTCTCACACCTCCTAATCAGTAGAGTAACATCTTAACTTCCAGCCTAGATAAAGTCTCAACCCAAAGCGTGGTAGCTAACCAAACCTCTCCAGAATTTCACCACAATTCCCAAAGCGCATTCATCTCTGTGGGATTCGACCCTTACGTCCACTATACTAGTCAGTAGAAGTGGGTTGAGGAAATATTGATACCAGGTTCAGGCATAGCTGGGGTTCCATCCTGATCAGTAGGATACATCCTGTGCTCGATACGACACCTGACACAAACCTACTCTTTCAAATGGCGCCATTGCTGGGAATGAATGGCGTTATTAACTGTTATTGTGTGTGAAACTTTGGCGTACATATTGTGGATAATTTTTCTATTTCTTTTTGTTTCAGTTTATGAGAAACAGTTCGGCTCCTGACCAGTGGAGACCGAAGATACTTCAGCGAGGATCTATACTCGTAACCACTCGATCCGGCCTGTCGACAGCTTTGTCTGATTTAGGTTCGAGTAGTGACGAAGAACAAGACACCATAGAAGGAGGAATACCAGACAATCCAAGGCTACAGTTGGAAGGCAATCCCAGGAGAATGGCAGACCACAATGATGACGATCCAGAGATCGGGACGCTGAACGCGCATACCGAAGGAGAACCACCGCAGGCTATAGTAGTCACCCCGGGCCAGACAGCCTGTGATGTGAAGCCCCATGTTATTGCAATCCTGCCCACGTACTGTGGAAAGAGCTATGAAGGCCCTTACGAATTCCTTCGTGAGTTCTGTAAGATTTGTAGGGCACAGAGAAGGCCAGCAGGGGCGACCGAGGATGACTATAGATTGAAGGCTTTGCCGTTCGTTCTGAAAGGGGAGGCTAACACTTGGTTCATGCGACTGACCCCCAATTCCATTAGGAGTTGGGCAGATTTCACTTAGGGGAATTCTTCCCGTCATCAAAGACGAGCGCGCTGAAGAGAGAGATCACTAGTGTGAAACAAGGGTACGATGAACCCTTGAGTGACTATTGGGCGAAATATATGAGCCTCTTGGATGCATGTCTGAATCATCGTATGGCCGATATAGAAATACATCATACCTTTTATGAGGGAATGAACAAGGTAACAAAGGACCTAGCAAACTCCTCGTCAGGAGGAAGTTTCACGCAGTTAAGGGTCAGTGAAGCTAAAAGAGTCCTAGGGAAGTTATTGAGTGCAAAGAAGGAGTACGACAATTCAAGAGATGGTTACAGCAGAGAAAGGATTGCTAGTGTCTTGTCTACTGACCAGGAGCACAAGTTAGAGCAGAAGATGGATTTGAAAATGGACGAATTGAAGAAGACATTCCTTAGCGCGATTGAGAAGAACGCACCACCCGCTTCCCCAACTAGGAACTACAAGGGTACAGAGCAGGGAAATCAAGGACCAGGCTATGATCATCCTAATGATTTCGTCAATATGGAGCATGTCAATGCTGCAGGGTACTATAATTCTAATGGGAATTGGATCCAGGGAAGGCAGCGGGACGCACCATGGAGGGACCATCCGAACTTTCGATGGGGAGACGGGAACCAAAATCAGAACCAAGGTCAAGGTCAGAACCAATACAACCCCCACCCGAACCAGAATCACAACCGTGGCCCAACAAATCCTGACCACCAAGCCAACTGGTCAGGAAGGAACCAACAAGCCCATAACCAGAACCCACAAAACCAGAATCCCAACCCTGTTTATGTACCACCTCACCAGAGAAACTTTCAAAATTACCAGAATCAGCCTAATCAGGGTCCACAACATCAGCAGAACCAAAACCAGTTCCAAAACCAAAACCAGTTCCAAAACCAAAACCAGAACCAATATCACCAAGGCCAATATCACCAAGACCAGTACAACCCTCCTGGCCAGTATAACCAATACCCACCTAACCAGAACCAGCAAAACTTCCAAAATTTTCAGCCCAACCAAAATTTCCAGTATAACCATAACCCAGGTCCAAATCAGTCCCAATACCCTAATAGGTCAAGGAGATCTATGGAAGACATGATGGAAGAATTGCTTGCTTCGCAGCAGGGTATTAAAGGTGAATTGCAGTCCCATAACGAAGTAGTGCAGGGGATGCAGAATGCCCAGAAGGAGCATAAGGCGAACATAGATATGATGAATAGGCAGTTGGCCCAGCTGGCCAATTTGATGGGTGAAATGAAAGAAAATTCAGGGAAACTCCCGTTGACAGTCCATGTGCCTGAGAAGGCAAACGTAAGCAAGGTCACATTGCGATCCGGTGCCACCTATGAGGAGCCCAAACCGAAGAAGTCCAGTGGAGAATCAATTGGAGTGACATTGCCGAGAGACGTTGTCTTGGAAGAGGAGCTACGCAGACCTCTACCCCAAATGCAGGATCCGTTTTTCTTGGATGAAGAACCGTCGAGGAACAGTGAAACCGGAGGCATGCAGCCCAAGGTGGACTCATCTAAGGAAAAAAAACTAACGAAGGAAACTCCAGCCCAGAATGTGCCAGAGAAAGACTCCGGGAAGGCTGTCGAGAAGCTGGTCGAAGAAGAGAAAGGGAAAAAGCCATTCCCTTATCATTTCGTGACCAAGAGGAAGAAGGAAAACCCAGTGGATTACATGTCAATTTTTGGGAAGCTGGATATCACCATACCATTCCTCCAAGCCGTGAAGCTACCCCCGCTTGGAAAATTTATAAAAGAATTCATAGCCGGGAAAGCCCAGAAGGATGGGAAGATCATGGTGGAAGGGATAGCGTCAGCAATTGTGCAAGAAAAGCTACCACCCAAAAGAGCAGACCCCGGTATGTTCACTTTGCCTATAACTATAGGAGATGTAAAAATCGAGCATGCAATGTTTGATCTGGGAGCTTCTATAAATGTTATGCCATTATCAGTTTATAATTGGCTGAAGGGAGTAACGTTGTCTAGCACTAGGGTATTAACCCAACTGGCTGATAGGTCGTGTATAAGTTCTGAAGGAGTGTTAGAGAATGTGTTGGTGAGAGTACATGACTTTACTTATCCTGCTGACTTTTACGTGATCAAGATGGGTGAGTCTGAAGCTAGGGAGTCTAGCGGTATTTTGTTAGGAAGGCCATTTCTTAGGACAACCAAGACAATTGTAGATATGGCTAAAAGAACAATTTGTATTGATTTTCATGGAAAAAGTTTACCTTTGATATCAATGAGGCCATGAAAAAGACTATCGATTCTGAAAATCTATGCTATGTGGATGTGATTGACCCTCTAGTCCAAGATTTTTTTGAGACTGAACTATTGCAGGAAAAGCTACAAGCATTGGATGTATATGGGCAGGCTGATGTAGAGGCAGCTGCATGGTGTGACCTGTAGCCAAGGGTTGACTGATGAAGAGATAGAAGGAGCAATTATGGACTTTTGTTAGAAATCAAAATTCATTGGAGCCGCAGGGGCTAAGCTACCAGTCAGTATAGATGGATTTTCAGAGGAAAAATTAGAAAAGGAAGGGGATGCAGATAAAGGAGCAAGAAGCAAGGCTACTGACCGTTCTAGGCAGGAACATGAAAGCAATTGGATGGAGCCTTACAGATTTGGTGGGAATAAGCCCTGACGTCTGCATGCATCATATTAGGCTAGAAGAAGGGGCGAAGTCACATCGAGATTCACAGAGGAAGGTGAATCCCAACATGCGAGAGAACATATTGAAGGAAATTTTAAAGTTGCTGTCATTAGGGAAACAGTGGGTCAGCCCTGTGCACATGGTCCCAAAGAAGTCCGGGATTCAAGTGGTTCAAAATGAAAGGAATGAGCTGATACCGACAAGGCTAGTCACTGGTTGGCGGATGTGCATAGACTACCGGAAGCTGAACGCCGCGACCAGAAAAGACCACTTCCCCCTACCGTTCATCGATCAGATGTTGGAGCGACTGGCTGGGAAGAAGTACTTTTGTTTTTTGGATGGGTACAGCGGGTACTTTCAGATTTACGTGAATCCTGAAGACCAGGATAAACCTACCTTCACCTGCCCGTTTGGAACCTATGCGCACAGACGCATGCCGTTCAGACTTTGGATGTATAGAAATATTCATGGATGACTTCACAGTCTACGGAGATTCTTTCGACTCGTGCCTTCGTCATTTGGATGTAGTCTTGGAGAGGTGTCGAGCAAAGAGCCTAGTTTTGAATTTTGAGAAATGTCATTTCATGGTCACAGAGGGCATCGTCCTAGGGCATGTGGTGTCAAAGAGGGGTAACCGGGTGGATCAAGCCAAAGTGGACATCATTTCCAAACTACTTTTTCCTACTGACCAGAAGGAAATAAGGGGTTTTCTGGGGCACGCGGGATTTTATCGCCGATTCATTAAAGACTTCGCCAAAATTGCCCAACCCCTTACCAGACTTCTCCAAAACGAGGTGGAATTCAATTTTGATGGTCAATGCAAGGTTGCTTTCAACTTGCTCAAGGAGAAGCTGATATCCGCACCGATTATCCGGGCTCCTGACTCGGGGCATCCTTTCGAAGTCATGTGTGATGCCAGCGACTATGCAGTAGGAGCTGTGCTGGGTCAGAAGATCGAGGGAAAAAGGTATGTGATCTTTTATGCATCTAAGACATTGAATCAAGCTCAAAGGAACTATGATACCACAGAGAAGGAGATGCTAGCCGTGGTGTATTCATTCGAGAAGTTTCGGCAGTACTTGTTGGGGTCAAAGGTCGTCGTTTATACTGACAAGTGGTTCCCAAGAAGTCCTTCGTTTATACTGACATGTGTGATGTGTGATGCCAGCGACTATGCAGTAGGAGCTGTGCTGGGTTAGAAGATCGAGGGAAAAAGGTATGTGATCTTTTATGCATCTAAGACATTGAATCAAGCTCAAAGGAACTATGATACCACGGAGAAAGAGATGCTAGTCGTGGTGTATTCATTCGAGAAGTTTCGGCAGTACTTGTTGCGGTCAATGGTCGTCGTTTATACTGACCATGCAGCCATTAAGTACCTGGTTACCAAGAAAGAATCCAAACCCCGCTTAATCTGATGGGTACTCTTGTTACAAGAGTTCGATTGGGAGGTGGAAGACAAGAAAGGGGTTGAGAATAAGGTTGCGGATCATTTGAGCAGGATAGTGCAGGATGGAAATAGCGAGGAGGTTAGAGATCGATTCCCGGAAGAACACTTGTGTGAAGTAATTTTCGCCGCCAGAAAAATTGACTGGGAAGAAGTGATGAAGCTTACTGGCCAGGATGTGACCGAAAGAGGAAAGAAAAAAGTAGGGGAGGAGCCATGGTATGCGGACTTAGCCAACTACCTCGTTTCAGGGGAGCTTCCAGAAGTTCCAAACGTCACCAAAGCTCAAAGAATGAAGATCAAGAGTGAGTCAAAATACTAGTTTTGGGACGACCCTTATCTTTGGAGGGTAGGAGCCGATCAAGTGATAAGAAGATGCGTTCCTGACTGGGAGCAGAGGGACGTATTGACGCATTGCCACTCTCTGGCATGTGGAGGACATTTCGGTCCCAAGAAGACGGCGAGAAAGATTCTAGATAGCGGATTTTATTGGCCAACCCTCAACAAAGATGCCTACGAGTTTTGTAGAAGTTGTGAGCGTTGTCAACTGACCGGTGGAATATCCACGCGAGACGAAATGCCGCAAGTCCCGATCATTGTTTGTGAGTTGTTCGACATATGGGGGATGGATTTCATGAGGCCTTTTCCCTTGTCGTATGGGAACTTATATATCTTAGTTGCAGTTGACTACGTCTCCAAATGGGTAGAGGCCAAGGCCACGAGCACGTGTGAAGCAAGAGAGGTAGCCAAGTTCCTCAAAAGTAACATTTTCAGTCGATTCGGAGTACCAAGGGCCATAATATCCGATCAAGGCACCCACTTCTATAACCGCACCATCGAAGCCTTGATGAAGAAGTACGGAGTGCATCACAGACTATCAAGCCCCTACCACCCGCAAGCGAACGGGCAAGCAGAGATCTCTAACCGAGAGATAAAGAAGAGTCTGGAGAAGACCGTAAATCCTTCTAGGAAGGACTGGAGTATGAGGTTAGAGGATGCTCTATGGGCATATCGCACAGCCTACAAACCCCCCATAGGAATGTCCCCGTACCGAATCATTTTTGGAAAAATGTGCCACTTACCAGTGGGAATTGAGCACCGAGCATACTGGGCAGTACAACAAGTGAATATGGATGCTACAGCCTGTGAAGAGGAAAGGAAGCTGTAGCTGCAGGAGTTAGAGGAACTCAGATTGGAGTCGTTTGATTCAGCCATATGGTACAAAGAGCGAACCAAATTGTGGCACGACAGGAATCTGAGGACCAAAGATCTTCATGTTGGGCAGAAAGTACTACTCTTCCAGTCGAGGTTGAAGCTCATGCCTGGAAAACTCAAGTCGAAATGGACAGGGCCTTATGTCATCACCGCACTCCGTTCTAATGGAGCAGTGGAGATTTCAGGGAGTCTTCCTAACTCTGAACCCTTTATTGTGAATGGGCATAAGCTGAAGGTATTTCGGGCCAATAGTGATGTGGTTGTAGTGGATGAGATCCCACTGCAACCACATACTCAGGTTTCATACTGACCGGTAGGATGGGGATTGGAATTCCACTGAGCTAGCTCCTTTTAGCGTAATGTACATATGCTGGCAAAGTAGAATTCCAATTTTCTTAAGGAAGATGTAAATATGGTACATATGTGGTAGTTAATTAATTTGAACCTTTGCATGCTAGTTAATTTAAGAAAACCCAAAAATATTTTTAGGACCTCAAATGGTAATTGGGAGTACGTACTGACCATCAGAATACCATTTTGGTGAAACTCCCCAATTTAATTAAGTGTCCTTTTTACTTTGTTTCTACTCTAGGAAAATATAGGGGGAAATCATTATAGGGCAGAATTTGAATTTAGGGCTTGCTGCACCTTTGCAAGCGGGCAGCGACTGAAAAGAGGCGCGTGGCGCAGTGAAAGGACGGGCGACATCCAATCAGGAGACCGCTAGCTAAACCGTCCCTCACACTAACCAAAGCCAACCTAGAACCACCTATCACCGGTTACAAACCCCAACTACCCTTTTTTCCTCCCAAAAACTGAACCGTCTCTCCTATTTTTCATTTCACAAACCCTCAATTTTTCCATTTCTCTCTGCATTTTTTCACCATCACTCCACGAAAAAACCACCACCCACATTCACCCAAGAAATCACAGATCTAAACCATGGGAAAGAAAGCCTGGGCGAAGAAAGTAAAGGGCGGGAAATCTACTGCTCACCGCAGGGAAGAAACCCAAGAAGCGCAACCGCCCGTGGAAGCGAGACCTCCGAACCCGCCATCTCCGGCGCCAGTTCCTCAGGCGCCGACGATGATTTCTTTAGACGCCATGGCGGAGTTTCTGCGACTACAAGACCCTAATCGGGACTGGACAGCGGCGTTGGCCGGTTTCAGCAAATCGGGGGACAAGAGAGAGTGATCGGAGAAAATCCTTCGGAACCGATTGTGCCCTCTACAGCAACACTCCCCACCTCCATTCAGACTTCCTCCGAAATTCCACCAGAAAGAGAAGATCCATCGACTACCGCACCACCTAAGTCCTCGGAACCCTCAGAAACTCCACAACACAGTGATTCAATGGAGATTGACCCCATTTCTGCTCATTACGATTCCGACTCAGAAGAACGTGAAGCGATGAAAGGTCAAGAACAGGGGAGCCTACAGGGAGAAGTTGAATCAGAGAAAACGCCGACGGCGGAAGTCGCTCCCCAAGAATTAGCGCGAGATGACATAGATCTGAATGAGATGGCCAAGAAGCAGGGCCTAATGACCGATGACGAATTTCAGGTGATTTTGGATAGAGTAAACCAGAGGGAAGATGATACTGCCACGATGGTTGAGGATCTAAACCTCACATCTAGGGCAGTAGGAGAAGGTGAAGAAGGCAGGTCAGGAGAGAAAGAGCCAGAGCCACAAGGAGACCAGTCCTACTGCCCAGGATCAATTTTCAACACAAGCTGAGAAGGAACCCGAAGAAGAGAAAGACTAGGATGACGGAGAGGAAGCTAGATATCAGGAAGAAAGAAAACAGAAGGGGAAGTCCCCTATGAAGAAGAAGCTCAACAACAAGAAGCCACGTACAGTGAACACTGGCATAGTCATTACTGAGTCAGTTCAGCGAGCCCAGAAACACCGGAGGGAACAAAGTGATAGCGAATACGCTGTCAGTGAAGAGTCAGAATCGGACAACGATATTTCCCTGGAGGACGAGGAGTACAGTGAGCAACAGCTTCCGCACGATCATCGGGAGCTAGTACATCCCCCGGTAGAGAGACTAAGGTACCGGCGCTGGACAGTGGACCTTACTGATGATCTGGTGGATGAGATGAAGCTTTTCGACTCGAAGGAGCTACAAAAAGTTTTCGATAGCAAGAATGAAGGGAGTAAGCAAGTGAAGAGCGGAAAGGTACTTCATATTCCTTCTTTAGATGAGTTGGGTGCCCGCGAGCAGTTTCTCTCTTATTTGCACGCGTTAGGATTCGAATGGTTGTTGGAGAATGGAGATCCGAGTGTCCCGGTTAGATTAGCGAAGGAGTTTTTCACGACCTTTAGGTTTAAGGTCAGCACTGATCTAGATGAGGAATGTATCAGTTTTAGGCTATTTGGCGGAGAGATACGGATGAATCTGATTGAGTGGACCGTGCGTCTGGGAATGTGCAGTTTGGAGGATGCCATAGGGCCTGAGTGGAGAAGTAGGGACCAGGGAATTCCCCGCAGACATGTGGAATTTGAGCCCCAGGAGGCATGGGAGGAGTTAACTCACCCAGCCTCTGGAGAATTTGCGTCCACTCTCTCTCGCTCAATCCATTTCAATAACCCAATCCTACGCCTAGTCCAGCTTCACTTGGACTTCAATTTGTTGGGGCAGTCGAACTCCGCTGTCAGGACATCGATGACGGAGTTATACCTTCTCTGGTGCGCCAAGCACGGAAGGAAGTTACATCTGGGTTTTTGGACCGCCTACCAATGCCATCTAATTGCCACCCACCCAGTGAGAAATCTCACTCTATGCCATATCTTGGGAATGTTCGTCCGAAACAACATCATCATCACGGAGGCTGAGGACTTATCCGACCAGATCATGGTGGACCCTCCTGATCTCTTTGATACACCTTTGTTCGTCCAAACGAACACCGTTTATGTGAGGCAGGGCGTACCACGTTTCTATGCAATGGAAGAAGAAGCTATGCCTACAGGGAGAGCGACGGCAGCCCAGGGAACACCAGCGCAGGAGCAGAGGCAGGAGAGGTTTGAAAAAGCAGTGGAAGAGTTGGCGGAAGAGAATCGAAAAGCAAGAGTGGAGTTAAGCCGTTTGGCAACTATGATGGAAGGAATCTTGAACGAGTTGGGAACCGGGAAGTTGGTCCGTGAATCTAGACCGAGTGGCCATGGAGGCCGAACTAATGAACCACGAGTATCAGAGGAGGTAGTACCTGAGACGAAAGAAGCAGAGCAGAAAGAAGAAGCGGAACAAGAGGAAGGAGATGCCGAAGAGTCGGCAGAATCTAGGAACAAGCAGTCCGAGAATGAGGAGGAACAACCGGAAGAACCACCTTCACCACAACCTGCCCCGCGAAGGAGCAGGAGGAACAAGTGACCACCACCCCACCTGACCAGTTAGTTTTCTTTTTATTTTCAGTTTTTAGTTTTTCGTATTTTAATTGTGTTTTGCTTTTTTTTAGGTAGTATAATCTGTGTAGTACGTGAGCAAACCCATTTCATAATACTTAGCCTACGGAATAGTCTAAGTGTGAGAAGTAAAGGGTTTGCTATTTTTGGCGCATGTGTTTGTGTTTTCTGTTTTCTTTTCCGTATGCATGTCAACTCACACTTAGCCTATTATATAGTCTAAGTGTGAGGAGTTTGTTGTATATATATGTTTAGGTTTGATGGTTTCTGTTTAGATTTTAAACTCTCCCACTTAGCCTATTATATAGTCTAAGTGTGAGAAGTTTTTAGTATAAGTATGTCTTGTTGTGTTTTGGTATGTCTGTGTGCCAGCCATACTGGCCATTACCTTTTTTCCGCTTCACAGCCTTATCTGAGGGCAGACACGTGTGAAGTGGGAGGGGGGATGCAATGGCCAGTATGACATGTGTACATATGTGTTATCTGTGTTTAAGTGTTTGTGTAGTGTCTAGGTCTAATTTTTTATTTTGATTGGGCTTAAAACTCAACTGTCTCGAACTGACGGTGAGGGGAATTGAGGGAGATAGGACATGCTGGAAAATGGAAACTACCCCCCCCCCTTAGTATCTCCTAGTCAGTATAGATGATACGAGTATGAGAGAAAAGCCCACACTTAGAGCCCAAACACAAAAGCCCTCTTAAAATGTGAGTTAAAAGCCTAAAGTGGAACCACTTTCCACTAATTCAGAAAAGGAAAGAGTGGCTGCCACAAGGTGCCTAGGGTAAAGTGACCGCGTGTAGCAACACTGAAGGCAGTAGGAACCCCCCCCCAAATATATATATACTTTCCAACCCTTAGAACCCCACTTTCTAGCCATATATACCCAGATATAACCCCTAGCCCCTGGAATTGTGTGTGTGTGAGGCATAAGGCAAGAAAGCAACTGGCCAGCAGGACATACAAGAAGAAAACCAAGTGGAAGAAATAGAGAGGCAAGGAGAAAATGACCAGGAAGAGATTCCAGACCCCAAAAGATAAGAAGGAATAAGGGGGCGAAGCCACAGAAGAAAATGAGAAAATGCGAAGAAAATGGTCGAAAATACTTGACCACAAAAAGAATGAGAAGGAATAAGGGTGGCGAAGCCACAAGACGCTACTGACCAGTTGCGAAGCAACTTCGGAAAAAGTCCAGCCAAGCAGAAGTGGCAGTCGAAAGCCTGAGCGCACACAGTTCCCCGCATCAGAATAAAGTAATGATTTTTGAACCTTAGAGCCCTAGGAACAACCACCCCAAACACTATAACCCAATAGCCCCGTTACAAGCCTAAAAGATCTTCAGTAGCCGCACGTGAGATCTAAGTCCGAAGCATCTGTGGTTCAGCGCTATGAGAGAATACAGTCCTAACATCCCCAGTGAGGAGTGAGCGACTGAGAGAATCCAGTGTTAAGCCGAGAGTGTGGGTGATCTTGACAAGCGGATGTACTGACTGGGAAGGAAAGGGGGGGCGGCGTAAATTCAAGGCTGTCTAAGGCCGGATTGCACCTAATCCCAAGGGGAGGGATGATTGAAAATATATAGCCCAGTTACTATATTTACTGTGTTAATGTGTTTAAGTGTTTTTAGTTCTGTTTATGTGTATGTGTCCGTGCTTATGTGTTTTTCTTTGCGCCATAGTTTAGGGTCTAGGTTAGGATAGAGTCGGTCAGGGGAGTAACCAAGCTAGAATTTGACTTACTTGTTTTGTTGTTCTTCACGCTTGAGGACAAGCATGTGGTAAGTGTTACCAGTTTGATATGTCGTATTCTAGGCCTTGGTTACTGGTCAGTATAATGTGCATAATTGGAATATATCTGCAAAACAGTTGCTAAAGTGTGCAGGGAAGTGTTCCAGTCAGTATGGAAATGTTAGGAGAATTCAGGTGAAAAGGGCGTCAGGATGTTGCTATCCTGACCAGTATGCATGCTAAAAAGGCTCGAGATGGAGAAGAAGGATAGCTGGGAAGATTAGCCGCAAGCAAGGGGGCAAAAGAGTCCCTTCATGTTTGAATTCTACCCTAAAAATCAAGGGCAGGCCTCCCTATAAAAGGAAGCCATTTGGAGAGAGAATGAGAATCAATTAGTTCATAAACTCCTACGCTTAGTTAGCAATCTCTCTTCGGTAGATCAATCCTTCAGCATTATCCTTCATATTCTCGTTCCTCGCCGACAACCATGGTCACCTGAAGCTCATCAGTTCGCCGGAGTTCCACATTATCTCGTTCCTGCCAGCGTGTTTCGTAGAGTTAGTAGTTTCATCGCCCGGAGTGGCAAACAATCTTTAAATGCTTTCTTAGTTAATTTTTACGTGTTTCCTTACGTTGGACCTGTTGCACTTTCAATTTCCGTTTGCTTTTGAAGAATTTCATTTAGATCCAAACACCTTTTATGCAATGAAGTTGTCTTTGTGCATCATTTTATGTTGAATCTGTTTCATTCTGCCTAGGTAGCCTAAATCCAGTAGTTACCGTAATTTCCAGTGTTGAATCGCATGTTTTCATTTCTTTAGTTAATTTTAGATCTGAAATGGTTAAATGTGAAAGCTTAGTTTACGTAGTTTCTGCCGCTTTGCATGTCACCCAGTAAGCATTATTTCAGTTTTGCTAGATTAATCTTTTGATTTGAAGTTTTTAATTTTGGATCTGAGCTGTGAAGTTTGTTAATCTGTGTTTCTCGTTCATGAAATCTGAGATTGTTGATCTGAGTTTATTCATGTTGAAGAAGATAACATCCACATCCAAGTTTGGGACCACTTTTACTTTTTAGTTACTTTTTACTTTTGTCGTTTACTTTTTCTACCTTTTCAGCTGGTACCCTACAGATCTGTCAGTCTAGTCACCCAACTACCTCTTTTCCTCTGATATTCCGTTTAGCTTTTTATAGTAATCCCGTACCTTACACATATTTTCAGAGACATAATGTCCCCTACTCTCACGTACACAGCTGCTTATCAAACGTCTCTCACACCTCCTAATCAGTAGAGTAACATCTTAACTTCCAGCCTAGATAAAGTCTCAACCCAAAGCGTGGTAGCTAACCAAACCTCTCCAGAATTTCACCACAATTTCCAAAGCGCATTCATCTCTGTGGGATTCGACCCTTACGTCCACTATACTAGTCAGTAGAAGTGGGTTGAGGAAATATTGATACCAGGTTCAGGCATAGCTGGGGTTCCATCCTGATCAGTAGGATACATCCTATGCTCGATACGACACCTGACACAAACCTGCTCTTTCAAATGGCGCCATTGCCGGGGATGAATGGCGTTATTAACTGTTATTGTGTGTGAAACTTTGTCGTACATATTGTGGATAATTTTTCTATTTCTTTTTTTTCAGTTTATGAGAAACAGTTCAGCTCCTGACCAGTGGAAACCGAAGATACTTCAGCGAGGATCTATACTCGTAACCACTCGATCTGGCCTGTCGACAGCTTTGTCTGATTTAGGTTCGAGTAGTGACGAAGAACAAGACACCATAGAAGGAGGAATACCAGACAATCCAAGGCTACAGTTGGAAGGCAATCCCAGGAGAATGGCAGACCACAATGATGACGATCCAGAGATCGGGACGCTGAACGCGCATACCGAAGGAGAACCACCGCAGGCTATAGTAGTCACCCCGGGGTAGATAGCCTGTGATGTGAAGCCCCATGTTATTGCAATCCTGCCCACGTACTGTGGAAAGAGCTATGAAGGCCCTTACGAATTCCTTCGTGAGTTCTGTAAGATTTGTAGGGCACAGAGAAGGCCAGCAGGGGCGACCGAGGATGACTATTGTAACATCCCAAACTTTTGTGACCCTTTTTTTTTATGTTATTGGAATTTTGGTTTTTAAAAAAAAAACGTTTGATTTTATGTGATTAAGTGCTTGCGTGAAATAAATTGCCGTGGTAATTGTGGAATGATGAGCTTGAGATTTTATCGTTTTTCCAATGTGGGGAAAAGATTAATAGGATCATGCATTTATCCTTTCTCGAGTCGATTCATTGAAATATTCGGCCCTTCCTAATTATTGAAATAGTACTTCTTTTTGTGGATTTAATTAATTGCTTTGGGACATTATTCCAAATTAAATCCAAATCAATGGACCTTAAATTACACTACATGAAATTCGAACTCCATCCTTTTATCCTTGTGAGTTTCAAAAATCTCCAATAGGAGATTGGATTATTTTTCATTTGATTTAATTGGTGCTTTATTGACTCTCTTCTTTTGAATTAAATCCAATTAAATCATGATATATTTTATTTCCTCGCCCAAAAATAGATAGAGAGTTGGGGTATTTCCTTGGCTATTTAGCCTAGCAATTTTCGGCCCTCTCCAATAAAATTTGGAGAATATTTTATTTGTTTCCTAATTTGTGGAATCCCTATTTATTCAAATAAATTCCTTTGTCAATTTAATTGGGGATGTGAATATTTTTCTACTATTTCCCTTCCATGTCACACGCCCCATACTATTATTTTCCTTGTGGGAATTTAAATAATTGTTACCTATTTTATGGGAGCCTCTTTCCATAAAGGATTTACCAAAATTTAAATCCTATTCTATTTAATTGGGGATTTAAATAATTTCCTTGTGCAAAGTCCTTGAAATTTTCGGCCCCCACCACAATTGTTCCTACTTGGAGATTTAATTTATTTGTTTCCTTGTATTCATTATTTTTATTTCCCAAATTGTGGATTTATTTCTCTCCAAGTAAATATCAAATAATCTCTTATTAATTTTCAGCCATAATTTTCGAAAATTAGGCTCTTTATAATTGTGGGATTTTTATTCATTAGCCTATATTTTAATTCTCCACAATTTATTTATTTAATTCATTCATGGACTTAAACCTAGCAAATAAATACCAACTTATCAAACCCTAGCCCCCATTCCTTCAAAATTTCGCCCACCCCTCTCTCTCCCTCTCCCACACGGTTCTTCATCTCTCCCACTCTCCCATCTCCAAAAATCCTCCATTCAACCCTTGTTCCTGCAATCCGTTGAAGTTATCTTCGAGAACCTCCGACGAATCGCCTCATTCTACGTTTCTACCGATTCATTTTGTCAAAGGAAGGTATATTCGCACACTTTTCCTCCTCCTTCTCTTTTGAACCATGTTTTGAGTCCTACATGCATGTAGAGAGTGTAGGTTTGATAGATCGCAAGTTTTAACGGGAGGGAAATTGTGTGTTCGTAAGAACTTGTTTGATTTTTGCATTGTTGGTTGAAATCATGGGTGTTGGATCAAAATATTTGTGAATGATATGTGTTTGTATGCAAATATGTGAATGAGGAACGTGTGAGCATGAATGTGTGTTCTCGAGCATGAAGAATCGGTGTTTTGTTGTGGATGTTTTAAAAACCCTATTTTCGAATTTGAACCAGAAATCTGTGATGCACGACCAGTGACTTATGATCTGTGTTCGACCCATAAAACGAACGAATTTTGCTACGAAATTTTTACTTAGTAAACTTCAAGGTGTTTTCTGTGTCTCGTGTGAATTTCAGCCTATTTTATCGAAAAATGAATTTTTAATAAATTTTTGAAGTTGACTGCGCAAATCTGCCAGAAACGTGAGTTCTCGCCAGGAATGTTTCGTTTTCTGTTTGACTGACCAAATGACCTCCGATCGATGTGATTCTTAAACTATATGAAAATTTGAAGTGTCTTCTGTGTTGTGTTAAATTTTCAGCCTTTTTGGGCATCGTATGAATTTATGGTGAATTTTTCAAATGAATTGCGCAATACTGTCAGAAATTGTATGTTCCGACCAGAGAGTTCAATATGTGATATGACTGCCTAAATGACGTGATTTCGATATGAAAATTTTCATGGATGAACTTGAATGTGTCCTCTGTATCGTGGCCAAAATTTTGCATGTTTTGAGGTCGGATGAATTTAAAGTGATTTTTACAAAACGGTCGCGCAATTCTGCCAGTTTTCTGCCTTGATTAAATGACACTTATTTATCAAGTTTAAAAGTATTGTATGATGCATGTATGTCCAAGGAATGTGCTTAAATGTTGAAATCACTTGTGATAAGTTGAAATGTGTTACGTGTGTTTTACACCTTTGAGATGTATGTTTTTTTTTTTTTTTTTTTTTTTTTTTTTTTATATCTTATTTAGGAGGATCGACGATGGTTCCCCATCTACCCTCCGATGTGACTCGGACCCCCGACCTAACAGTTGGAGGTGAAGCGTCTTACCCCGTAGGTGCGCTTCGTTGTCATTCTGGGCCCACAGGCCCAAGGAGAAATTAATCCCCAAATCTGCACTTCCTAGGATTCGAACCTGCGACCTCCTAGGAAGTGAAAGCTCCCTGATATCAACTCCCAAGCCACTAGAGCAGCTTGGTTGGATACCTTTGAGATGTATGTTGGGTTTGGGAAATTGAGGAAAACGTTGAGAGAGAGACGATAGGACATGCATAGTAAAATAATGTTGTGTGAGGCTGACTTGTGTTGTCGTTGACAAGGGTGTTGGGTACTCGTGAACTCAAGGATCGAGAGTTGCTAAGTTGGGTTGTGAATTACTAAGAGAACGAGGTGGGCTTTCTTTTCAAACCTCTTTATTTTTCCGAAAAATATTATGTGGAGATACAAGGGTGGTTTAACTGTTATGTCATGCCATGGACTGTTTTTGTTATGAGATTTTGTGCCGGATGCCTAGTTCGTATGAGTTTACTCCGTTAGGCTATATGGCTGTTTTGTTAAACGAATTCGGGTCCGAGTAGGGCCGTAAACCCTATCGGGCTGTGTACACTGGTGGGATCGTGAGCAGTCCTTGCAAGTCGGCCGGTCTCGTGGGCGAATAGTGTGGCCACACTTTCATCGCACTGTGGTTGTGATTGTTGGATTGATGTGAAAAGTGGGGAGATTATTTGACTGGCCAGTCTATGAAACATTTTTTGTGTTCTCGTGATATTTTCTTTACTACGTATAAAACTCGAGATCACTGGTATGGATGACATAACTATATAAATGTTTTCGGCATCAGCCCATTGAGTACAACAAGTACTCAGCCCTGCAATTTCTTTTAAAAATTTTGCAGGTTGAGCGGGATGTTGCGGTGGATGTTGAGCTGGCTAAAGACCCTAGGATACGTTGTATCGTCATACATAGGCGTGATCCTTGACTCTCTTAAACCTTATTTATCCGCTGCTATGTTTTAAATTGTGTCTTAAGACCTTAATCTTTATGTTTTTGGGTTTGAACATGTATGGTGATGTTAGGATTTAAACGTGTGTTTACGTCGTCTTTTGAAAATGGTATTCTTCGGGATTTGAGTTAATGTTTGCTTTACTTTAGTTATTTAATTGTTGTGTTTTCTTAAGTCTAATTTTTCCGTTATCCTTTTTTTTAAAAGTATTTTCATCTTAGGTCTTTTCAAAAAATAATTTACCTTAAAATCTTTTAAGTAAGGTGTTCTTTTAAATTGTTGTCCATGCATGTCGGTCACGATCGCCGCGTTGTGGTACCCCTTGTTTGGGCGGTCGTGACAACTATAGATTGAAGGCTTTGCCGTTCGTTCTGAAAGGGGAGGCTAACACTTGGTTCATGCAACTGCCCCCCAATTCCATTGAGAGTTGGGCAGATTTCAAGTCGGCATTCTTAGGGGAATTCTTCCCGTCATCAAAGACGAGCGCGCTGAAGAGAGAGATCACTAGTGTGAAACAAGGGTACGATGAACCCTTGAGTGACTATTGGGCGAAATATATGAGCCTCTTGGATGCATGTCTGAATCATCGTATGGCCGATATAGAAATACATCATACCTTTTATGAGGGAATGAACAAGGCAACAAAGGACCTAGCAAACTCCTCGTCAGGAGGAAGTTTCACGCAGTTAAGGGTCAGTGAAGCTAAAAGAGTCCTAGGGAAGTTATTGAGTGCAAAGAAAGAGTACGACAATTCAAGATATGGTTACAGCAGAGAAAGGATTTCTAGTGTCTTGTCTACTGACCAGGAGCACAGGTTAGAGCAGAAGATGGATTTGAAAATGGACGAATTGAAGAAGACACTCCTTAGCGCGATCGAGAAGAACGCACCACCCGCTTCCCCAACTAGGAACTACAAGGGTACAGAGCAGGGAAATCAAGGACCAGGCTATGATCATCCTAATGATTTCGTCAATATGGAGCATGTCAATGCTGCAGGGTACTATAATTCTAATGGGAATTGGATCCAGGGAAGGCAGTGGGACGCACCATGGAGGGACCATCCGAACTTTCGATGGAGAGACGGGAACCAAAATCAGAACCAAGGTCAAGGTCAGAACCAATACAACCCCCACCCGAACCAGAATCACAACCGTGGCCAAGCAAATCCTGACCACCAAGCCAACTGGTCAGGAAGGAACCAACAAGCCCATAACCAGAACCTAACAAACCAGAATCCCAACCCTGTTTATGTACCACCTCACCAGAGTGGAACCTCTTCTCGACTGAGGAGGACGACTCTGTCCTGAGAAGGACGCGCCGCTAGACGATGGACCAACTGCTGAAGGAAGCTGAGGTGTTGAGGCGGCGGGTGGATGAGAAGAGACAACCGAAGCAAGGGACCGGGGCGGCCATAGAAGCAAGCAGGGCTGTGGAGGTCAGTAGAGGAACAAAGCAAGAGGATGGGGGAAAAGAGTATTCTTCCTCCTCCCAAGAAGGGCCACCATACCAGTCAGGGTATGGGGCCTACTAACGCTGCCCAGCATGCCCCTACAGGCAATAAGGAAGGCCTGTGAAATGGAGGCAATAAGGAAGGCGTGCAACATCCCCAGTTCAACCGTCTTGAAGGTAGTAGTATCACCCTTAACTCAGTTTCTTTGTGATTTTCATTTACGTTCTCACACTTAGTCCTGTGTATGGACTAAGTGTGAGAAGTTTATGGAAGATGTTGTCTGTTTTTGCCTTTGTGTTTTGTTTGTGGTTTTTCTATTGTTTATTGGCATGTTTTAATTGCTAGCACTGTCTCACGCTTAGCCCAGTGTCTGGTCTAAGTGTGAGAAGTTTCCCTGGTTTGTGGTTGTGTCGTTGCCTATACCTAACCCTTTTTCCACTGCATCCAGTCCCTCGAGGACGAGTTTATATGCAGTGGGGAGGGGGAAGGGTTAGTTTCAGAAAAATATCATACATGTCAAAAATTGTCAAAAATTTTCAAAAAACATAAAATTTCAGATAGTAATAAATAGGCAGTATGCATGAAATTTGATAAGTGGAAGACATGATTAATTTGTGGAAGAGTAAGAAAAAGGATTCAGTGTGCTTACATGTAAAAACTTGATTGCAAAAAACTTGATCAGTTTGAACGACGTAAGTATGATGGAAACGCTCAATTTTTTAACCAACTGTGAAGCCTCTCTATATGTGAGTTATAAGCCATAAGTAGAACACTTTCTACTATTTTTACAAAGAAATTTTTTTTTACGAGAGGGTACATTTTAATATTTAGATGAAAATTGCACAAGTAGTAAGGACAGAAGGCATTAGGACTTAACCCTTTGAGCCTTTTCTTCTTTCGCTCCACGAACCCGCCTCGTTAAGAAGGGCACCCCCTAGTTAGCCAAGTTGAGCCCATACACTTTTACCCTTTCTTTGAAAACTGAGACCACGTCCATATACTTCTTATAAACACGTGAGGAAGAGTGGTCAGAGAGATGAGTCGATTTCAAAGGAAGAAGGGGTATAGAAAGTCAAAATAAAAGGGTAACCGGGTTGGGCAAGCTAGTCAATCAGGTTGATCAAGTCATCAAAAAAAAATGTTGTTGTCGAAAAAAGTTGAGAAAAAAGAGGGCAGAAAAAAAAAATTTGTAACTTGACCCAGCAAGTCGGAAGTTAGAAAATAAAGCCTAAAATTCAAGGCTAGAAGTCGCCACTTAACCACGTAAGATATCTAGTGGCGAAATAAATAGTTCAAATCTCTGGTCTCTTGACTCATGTGTTTTCTTTACTCAGTTTATATATTTTAAACTTAGAACCCCTAGGACCCTACCTCAGTACACTACTACCCTTAAGCCCCATTACAACCCGAAACAAAGACCTTAAGGAACTATCTTGTGCAGTCCGATTCGAGGTATTGAAATTGTGGCAATACTGAGTGAACAATCCTAACATCTCTGGTGAGAAATGAGTGACTGAGTGAATCCAACAGTGGTTTAAATTGAGCAATCTTGACAAACTGACACCTTGATCAAGCAAACGCGAAAGAGAAGAAACTTAAGCTACTGGCAAATGGATTGACCTCGACCTCGGGTATGATTGTTGGAAATTTATTCGATCTAATGCATACATGTGAATATGTGTTTTGTTTCGAGTCTTGTTTTCTTTTTCTTTTTCTTTTATTTTTTTGAAATAAATAAACCATGCCTGAAATTTGCCTTATCTTTTTCTTTTCTTTTTCTTTATACTTGGGGACAAGTATGTTTTAAGTGTGAGCAGTTTGATAAGGCTCAATTCATGCATCGGTTTAGGGGTGAAATGTACGCTACTTGATCAGTTTTATCGCGCAAAACAAGTGTTAAATGTGCAGAAATGTTACTTGACCGAGGCAACTAGGTCAGACTGATCAAGCAAGTACAATAGGCGAAAAAGGTCAGATTTCGGGGGAAGTTGATCAAGGGGAGTAATCAAGCAGTTAAGGAGAGGACCACTGGATGTCAGAAGAAGGACACGCGAGGCTATGAGCTGGATGGTGCGCAACATTTTGTTATCAAGGACGACGTTCTAGAAGGGGACACGTGTTGGAATATGAGACGCAAGGATGGAGCTGAGTCACGATTCTGTTGCTGAAAAGCGTCGTCATTCTAGAAGAAGAGCACGTAGCAATCAATGAGTCGTTCACTCTCAGCATGAGCGAATATTCCCTGCCAAGATCGTTATCCAGCTGGAGGTCGTGCCCAACCTATAAATAGAGGATGTGCTACCACACAAAAGAGAGTCGATCCTTTACTTTACGTCTAGTTTAGCTTAGTTCTAGTATTTAGTTCAGTTCTCTAGAATATCTTAGTTTAGCTTAGATAAAGTAATGATTAGTTAGAAAGGGGGATTGAAGAAGCGCTGCAGAATACTTGTTATCTATCGGCGTAGTCTTAAGTTTCCCGCCGAGGCTCCTCTCGGTTTTAATTGCTTTCGTAGTTGCCCAAGTATTAGCTTAGCTTAAATTTCGCGTTGTAATGAGTTTAGTTTTAATCAAAGTTACTTCAGTTTTCATCCTCGCATTTACTGCTTTAATTTCATCTTCGAGCACTTGACCCAGTAGTTAAAGTTACCTTGATCAAGCTAGCAAGTTTAATTCTGCCTAGAGTAAAATCAGTAGTTAAAAACTCCCAAGTTAAAGCGTGGCAGCAACCAACCCCCTGTTCACTATGCACACACTTGGTACACCAACTTCTCTATGGGATCGACCCTGAACTTGTCGCTTTACTGTTAAAGTAGTGAAAAATTGGGAGTTATAAATTACTTTGGTGGGTAAACGAGTGAGAGTGAGTTTGCATCGATCAAGTGGCAACGACATTTGCTAACTGATCCAATCGGTTCGGTTATCTTCAATATAACTTGGCCCGAATTCGCTTGTCGTTCGAAACCTGCTCACCAACGGAATTGGACCTTCGACTTGCCCTTCCTTGTAGATTGTTTTGTGACAACAAGGCGACCATTAGTACTCGGAAAACCAGGTGCAACACGATAGAACCAAACATGTGGAGGTAGACCGACACTTCATCAAGGAGAATATTGAAGCAAAAGTGGTGAAATGCCTTATGTCAACTCTGAACATCAGTTGGCGGATATCTTGACAAAGACAGTGAATTCGAAGTCATTTCAAGAAGTACTATGCAAGCTAAGTATTGAGAATCCCATTACTTAGCTTGAGGGGGAGTGTTAGAAGAAATATCACATAAAATCGGGAAAATTATATGCAATTGATATGAGAGAATATTATGCCTTATATAGAATATCAAATATTGTAAATTAGGTTTACCATAGCTAGAGATACTCTAGCTATATATTCTTGTAATTTTTGTATTATATTCACGATTGAATAAACGACCAATTCTCCCAGTATTTTCTACAATAACGTTAAATAATGTCAAGTTCAAATTTTATTACTAAATTTTATGGCAGTTTTGTAGGATGTGATGACGTGAATATGAATTCGTCCCGAATAAGATCATAGGATACCATACAACCATTTCTTTAATCAAGCTTGCAGATTTTATATTTGAGTTGATTAAAAGTACGTATCAAAAGTAGTTGCTACGGATTTCTAAAATTAAAAAAAAGGGAGATAGAAAATCAGTAACCTTTAGGATCAAATTATGTGAAAAAAATATAGGAATGAGTTAAAGAAAAGTCAAATTATTTGATGTAATTTGATTTCTTGTTAGATCCGAAAATATAGGAACAAATAATGTAAGAGAACTAGACACGTGTGTCGTATCATGCGATTCTAATCTATACATATATAAAAGGGGAGTTTTGGGCATAATTTGAAATATTTATAAGTTTTGGGTGCCATTACAATTAATTTAAATTTATATAATCGTTTTAGATATTCTTTATTAGTTATAATATTATGCGTGACTGTGTAAATCGTTACTGCAATAATTATTATTGTTTGAGGTAGAAAGGAGGGTTTAGGATTTAGCTATTCAGGTGGCACAACTAATTTAACGTGCAGAATCTTATTTAATAATATAATAATAAGTATCAATAGATGATGATTCTCATTATAATTATTTAAATATTATATTAAAATCATTATAGGAGTAGTTTTGTTATAGTAAGCATTCCAATTGTTTAATCTAAATGAGTTCAGTATTGTGTAAAATTAGAAATGAATGGTAAATCGACCATTCATTTAATAAGAGTAATTTCAGAGAATGTCAAAGGGATCGTCCAAAGAAGAATACTAAAAGGGAATAATGCCAATCACCACCAATTTTTTTATATAAATACCAACCTATAAACCAAAAGTATCATGGACTCATGGCCATGGAGGAGAAACGAGTGTGGTCGGTGGGCGTTATCATGTGATGGTGTTGCATCCCATACAATGTGGTTGTCGAAAGAGGAATATCCACTGCGATAAGCATGCCAAAATAAAATCTTTTAAGGGTTGAAAAAATGGAATCCACAAGAAGAGGAGCTATGCCTGCAGCTAGAATAAAGAGTAGATAGATTTTTAAGAACCGAGTACTCGACGGCTGAATATAGTTCTTTTGCAACGGTAGTGAAGGAGGAAGTAGAATGAGAGTAGTGTGAGAGATGGTGATGTGAAGAATTTCTACTACTATCATGGTCTCTCAATATGTTGGTATAGCTAATACCCACGTATTCCTCTAAAATCTATAGTAATATTTTAGTAATTAATCATACTCAAATTGTTTTCATACTCATATATGATTATTACTTTTATGGTCATAGATATTTTATGCATTTAACGTTCTAATTTGTGTTTTATTATTCTATATTGATATTTTGAATATTAGTATAATTTTTTAAAGTTGTAATAGAGATCCAAAAGTATTATAGTCAAAATATATCGGGGTATGTATTTGCGTTATTTAAATGTCAAATTGATTGAGTTTTATGTTTTTTTTTAAATTCTTATACATTTTCTTAATTTTAGATTTTGTACAATGATATCATTTTCCATTTGTCACGACCGCACTTCCTAAGGATAGGAAGCACGGGAAAAATCGTGACTAGTGGGGGAACTAAGAAGCGGGGAAGAAGGGGGAATAATCAATTCAAGGCAATACAACTTAACAATCAAAGAGGAAATTCCATTTAGATCGATCAACGTTTCAAAACCCAAGTCTCATAATGAAAGATAACAGAGTTCAACCATAAAGGAAGTAACAGAGTTCAACAGTTCAAAGAAAAATAACAGAAATTCTGAAAACATTGAGTAGCGGAAGCAATTTTGAGAGTTTAGCTACTACTATGTATGAAGACATAATAGTAACCGGAACAGTGATTTAATACGTTCTTGGATCATCGCTCAACATTCTCCGCCTCCCGACCCCGCTCAACCTACACATAGGGAAAACATATGCAGGGGCTGAGTACTTGGTGCACCCAGTGAACTCATGCCCAAAAACATTCACCGTTAAGATATGTCAAGCCATCATCGAATGAATCCCGGGTTTTACTTTAAAAAGGCCGAGAGACACTAAAGTTCATTTCCTTAAAAAGTGTCCGCGCGGACCAACATCATCCTCCATCATATACCATATATGAACCATCATGTGAAACGAGACTGTGGCCACAATCTCGATCACTGGACCGGCCGACCTAGGGGACGGCTCACGATCCCCATCAGTGCACTAGTCTAAGTAGGGCGTAGACCCTAGTTAGACCCGAATTCGTTAACCATCAAAGTCTAGTAGAGTTTTATTCTAGTAGACAAACAGATAGGCAGTTTCAAAACATAAACACGGCATGACATACTTATAGAAACATCCTTATAACACCGTAAACATATTGATTAAAAATAAACGTTAAAGAATAAAGCCCACCTCAAAAGCTTATGATTTCCGTAAGAATTCCTCGTTCCGACTGTTAGAGTGCGTGCGAACCACCTTCTCGGAAAATACATAAAATTCATATCAATTCTCGGTAACGATGATATTTAGAATGCATGCACTCTAATTCAAATCTTTTAATTCTCTTTCTCGATTTCCGTGCATTTTCGGTTATTCGGCGGCCGCCCAAGGCGTCGCGTGCGACGCCGGTCGGCCGCTTACGCTCGTTCTTTCCTTCGTTGGCTCCTCGTATTTTCCATAACGTCGAAAATAATTTCTAAAAATTATTCAAGCGTATACTTTAAATTTTCATAATTATTTACCATTAAAAAAAAGGTATCATTTCATACTTAGGTAAGTTGTTCATTCTTTAAAAAGTCTTCCGGAAATTAATTAAATATTTTTTTTTCCGATTAAATTTTAATTTCCGGCCCATAAGATTAAGCTTAGCCCACCTTATTCCTCCAAAAAATTTCATTAGGAAGCCCATCAATTTAAAAGAAGTACATGGCCCAAACTTAATAAAATGTTGGCCCAAAATCATCTCCCTCTCCAACACACTCTCTCTCTCTTCCCTCTTTCTCTCTCCCCGTCGTCCTCTCTCTCTCTCGGCAATCACACCGCAGCCGACCGCCACCACTGCCGTCGTCGTCGTTCTCCCTCCGGCTTGCCACCGTCGCGGCTGGAGCCGCCTGCCGCCGCAGCTGGAGCCGCCGAGGAAGCTGCTGTCTTCGCTGCTCGCCGGCGGGAGCTGTTGCCGCGGAGGAGAGTCCACGTCGCCGCTGCCGTGCGGCTGGGGCTACTGCCTCGCCACGCCGGGGTTGCTGCCTCACCGTCGCGTCACCGGCCGCCGTCATCCGCACCGAGAACGTCGAGCGCGGCTGCCCGCCGCTGCCCGTCGCCGGCGGCGGCTTCTCCCCCTCCGAAAACACTCCGAACCCACCCGGAAACACTCCGCAAAGGCTCGTAACACGTGTTATGAACATAAAGCTAAGTTCTTTCTAAGTTTCGGTTACGCGCGGCGATCGTTCGGTTGATTCTTAGTTGGTTTCTTACTTGAATTGGTTATGGAGGATAATCAAAGCTATATGCATGTAAAGCTTAAAACAACACATGCTTTATGATAGGAATGGATTATACCTCCAAGAAGATTGAAAAAGATGGAAGAAAACACAAGATGGATGGCTCAAAGCTTCCTCCTTCTCCTCGGCACTTCCTCTCGCCGCCTCTCTCTCTCTTCTTTTTTTTTTGTTGTGTAAAATGAAGGTGGGGGTGGCTTTTGGGGTGTAGATATTGATGGGGAAGTGGGGAGGTGAAAACCGTGAACATCATGGGGGGGAAAGAAAGAACCGTCGGACGTGGTGGGGGGAAAGAAAAATTAATTTGGGCTTAGCTAAATTAAATCCATACTTGGGCTCCCATGATTTAATTTCAATTGGGCTAAAATCAATAATTAAATTACAAGCCCAAGCTAGAATGGATTTAAAGAGTTATTAAAATTCAAGTTATTTCATATTTAATTGGACTTCAAATTTATTTTTGGAAAGTCCAAAATAAATTCATACATTTATATATTTTTCGTATTTTCTTTCATCAATTAAAATTCACGGTCCTTTATTAAATTTTGTTATCTCGTTCTTCATAACCAAAAATTAAAGTACGAGAAATCGTACATAATTTATATTTGGTGTTGTTCCAAATATAATATTCATTCAACCGTTCCTTGCTTTACGCGCGTCGTTATCCATGAAACATATATTTCTTTCCATTTAATTCATTTGTCTTGCTAAAGAATAGCAATTTCATCATCGACCTTTCAACAAGACCTTAAACGTGTCTCCCAACGTTCATTTTTAAAAAGAAAACACATTCCTTTTCCTCTCAAACCCATAAACCATAATTTTTCCCATATCACATTTATCGAGAAGCATAGCATTTCGAAATAATTTTATCAATTATTCCGTTACATAAAGGTAAATTTCAAACTTAAGGTACGGGCGTTACATTCTACCCACCTTAACAGAAATTTCGTCCCGAAATTTACTCATTTCCAACGAACAGTTCCGGGTATTTCTCTTTCATTTTATCCTCGAGTTCCCAAGTAGCCTCCTCGTGGCCATGGTGTTTCCAAAGTACTTTCACGGACGCGATCGATTTGTTCCTCAACTCTTGCACTTTCCTGTCCAGAATAGCTTCGGGCTTCTCCTCGTAACTCAAGTCAGGATTCAGAATCATTTCCTCCTGATGAACCACGTGTTTAGGATCGAACACATACTTTCGTAATTGTGACACATGGAAAACATTGTGCACAGTCCCAAAACTTAGTGGTAGTGCCAACCTATACGCTACGGGTCCCACCTTCTCAAGGATTTCATAAGGCCCTACGTATCGTGGCTTCAACTTCCCCTTTACACCGAACCTCGTTATCCCCTTCGACGGAGACACTTTCAAGAACACCTTATCTCCCATATTGAACTGTAAATCCGTACGCCGGACATCAGCATACGACTTCTGTCGGTCTTGAGCTTCCTTTATCCTTTGTCGAATTTGTCGCACGATCTCTATCATTTCTTCGACCGAATCTGGCCCGAGTATTCTTCTTTCACCAACCTCATCCCAGTAAAGTGGTGATCTACATTTCCTCCCATACAATGCTTCATACGGGGCCATATTTATTGTCGCCTGGAAACTATTGTTATAGGCGAACTCGATCAATGGTAGTACTACTTCCCAATTTTCTCCTCTGTCGAGCACCACGGCTCTCAGCATGTCCTCAAGAGTTTGAATCGTTCTCTCGGACTGTCCATCGGTTTGTGGATGGAAAGCAGTACTAAAATTCAGTCGCGTACCAAGCTCTCGTTGCAAACTTATCCAAAATCTTGAAGTGAACCTGGTGTTTCGGTCCGACGTGATTGTCACTGGTACTCCATGTAGCCGAATGATTTCTTTCACATAAATCCGAGCTAGCTTGTCGGATCCATGTGTTATAGGGATAGGTATAAAATGCGCACTCTTGGTGAGGCGGTCTATGATTACCCAAATGGCTGTATTCCCTTGCCGGGTCTTTGGTAAGCCTGTCACAAAATCCATAGTGATATGTTCCCATTTCCACTCCGGGATCTCCAACGGTTGCAACTTCCCATAGGGTCGTTGATGTAAAGCTTTTACTTGTTGACATGCCAAACATCTCTCTACAAACAAAGCTACGTCCCTCTTCATTCCATCCCACCAAAATGATCCCTTCAAGTCCTGGTACATCTTTGTACTTCCAGGATGGGCGGTGTATGGAGTCTCGTGTGCTTCGGTCAAAATTTCATTTCGAAGTCCTTCGTCGCCTGGCACACATAGTCTCCCCTCGTAGGTGAGAGCATTATCAGCCTCTCGAAACTTCTCTTGTTCGCCCTTCCTCACCTTCAGTCGAATTTTCTCCAAATTTTCATCGTTGCGTTGCCCTTCTATTATCCTTGTTCGTAGATCGGATGCAATTACCAAGGTGGCAATCTTTCCCTTCACAGTTTCCGGAGCTCTCACCACCTCCAATCGCATCTTGCTAAATTCGCGAATCAACTCCGCTTCCTGAGTGAGAAATGTAGCCAATTGCGGTTGAGCTTTCCGGCTCAGAGCATCCGCCACCACGTTTGCTTTACCCGGATGATAGTTAATACCACAGTCATAATCCTTGACTAGCTCGAGCCATCTGCGTTGCCTCATGTTCAAATCTTTCTGCTCAAAGAAGTATTTCAGACTCTTGTGGTCGGTAAAAATCTCACACTGAACTCCATAGAGATGGTGCCTCCAAATCTTCAATGCGTGTACCACAGCCGCTAGTTCTAAGTCATGAGTAGGGTAGTTCAACTCGTGTGGTCTCAGCTGACGCGAAGCGTAGCCAATCACCTTACCATTCTGCATCAGAACACACCCCAGTCCAATCTTCGATGCATCAGTGTAAACCACATAGTCTACTCCCGGTTCCGGCACGGCTAGAACAGGTGCGGTGGTCAATTTCTCTTTCAACAACTGGAAGCTAGCCTCACACTCCGGTGTCCAATTGACCTTGGTCCCCTTCTTCAATTGTTGAGTCATTGGCCTTGCGATTTTAGAAAATCCTTCAATAAATCTTCGGTAGTATCCTGCCAGTCTAAGGAAACTCCGAATCTCGTTTGGGGTCTTTGGCGCCTTCCACTGTTGTACGGCCTCCACCTTTGCGGGGTCAACTCGAATCCCTTCGGCCGTCACAACATGCCCCAGAAAATTCACTTCCTTTAGCCAGAATTCACACTTACTGAACTTGGCGTATAACTTCTCTGTTCTGAGTGTTTCCAGTGTGATCCTTAGATGCTCCTCATGTTCCTTTTCATCCTTCGAGTAAACTAGCACATCATCTATAAATACCAGGACGAACTTGTCCAAGTATGGATGGAATACTCGATTCATTAAGTCCATAAATACCGCCGGTGCATTTGTCAGTCCAAACGGCATTACTACGAACTCATAATGCCCATACCTCATTCGGAATGTCGTCTTGGGTATGTCCTCCCTTCGTACCCTCAACTGATGATATCCCGACCTTAAATCCATCTTCGAAAATACTCCTGCTCCCCTGAGTTGATCGAACAGGTCGTCTATTCTCGGCAGAGGATACTTGTTCTTGAGAGTCAACTTGTTCAATTCCCGATAGTCTATGCACATTCTCAGTGTCCCGTCTTTCTTCTTCACAAACTTCCAACTCCTTCGGTGCCATCCTATATGGCGCTTTCGATACAGGTGCGGCTCCTGGTTCCAGATCGATAGTAAACTCCAACTGTCGGTCAGGCGGAGGGCGTGCCAACGCATCGGGAAATACGTCGGGAAACTCACGTACCACCGCCATATCTTCAACTTTCCTCTCCTTCTTGTCATGTCCCTGTAAATACACCAGATAGGCCGGACGCCCCTTTCTAATCATCGTGGTTGCTTGAAGTGCCGATATCACACAGGTTCGTTGATTCATTGAAATTTCGTGGAAGGTAGAGGGCTCCTTCCCCGGGGTTTGTAACGAGATTTGCCTCTCTTGGCATCGGATAGTGACATAGTTTTCAGCTAGCCAGTCCATCCCCAGAATAATGTCCACATTATCCATCGGCATAACGTGTAAGTTGTGCGCCACTAAACTAAGTTCTCCCACCGTGAGTTCTATGTTCAAACAAGATCGTGAAATTTCTACAAGGCCTCCTACCGGTGAGTTCACATTCATCTTATGTTCAAGTTCATCAACAGGCAGTCTTAAAGCATTCACGCAGGAGTGCGATATAAAAGAGTGCGACGCACCCGTATCAAACAGAACAGCAACAGGCATGTCAAATAATGTTCCCATACCTGCCAGATTTTCTTGTTTCGGCTCCCCCTGTGGGGCTTTCGCTTGCTTGCGTCCCAAGGCATAGGCCCTAGCTTGAGTCGGGTATGGCTGGCGATGCTGCTGCTGATGTGGAGGTGGTGTAGGACTCCCTCGAGGTCCGTTCGGCATTCCCCCACCTCTAGTATTGTTGTTGCTCGGGCACTCTTTGGCGAAGTGTCCGACTCCCCCACACTTGTAGCACACGTTGGTCCCGACTCTGCACTCTCCCATGTGGTTCTTCTGACATTTGGCACAAGGAGGTGCTCTCTGACGGAAATCTCCACTTTGGAATGGAGCAGCTTGTTTTCCTTTTCTCTGGGAAGAGTTTGGGGTACTCTGGAACCTCTTGTGGTCGAAGGGTGCGCGGTTCCCGTCCCATTTCCTCTTATCCCGGAAATTCTGCTGTGAGGTCGGCGGTGTTGGAGTAGTGGGTGTAACCGTCCTTTCCCGTGGCATCGCTTCCTCCACGTCCAATGCACGAGATAATGACTCGGCATACGAGAGTCTACCACGGCATGCCAACGCCTCCTGATTTCGTGCCTCAGGCCGGCACAAAACTTCTCCGCCATCTTCTCATCGGTGTTTACTTGTTCGGGTGCATAACGAGACATGTCACATAGGGCACGGTCATATTCTGTCACAGTCATCAGCCCCTGCTTTAAATTGTAGAACTCAGCCTCCTTTGCCTTACGGTAGCTCCTTGGAATGTTTGTCATACAGTTCCTCCTTAAAGTCTTCCCACGTCAGAGTGTCTAACTGTTCCTGCGTCATTGTCCGTTGCTTAGTCTCCCACCAGAATTCTGCGGACCCGGTGAGCTGATAAGTCACGCACGATAGGCGCTCCTGGTCAGTGCACCTCAACAACTTAAAGATGCGTTCTTCGGCCCGAATCCAGGTCTCGGCCTTGGTTGGATCTCCCATTCCATCGAACACGGGAGGACGTTCCTTTCAGAACTCTTTCTCGATGTTCCGTTCCGGCTGTGGCGGTGGTGGAGGTGGTGGTGGTGGTTGTCCTTCGGGACCCACACTGCTTTGGGTCTCGTTGCTTGCCCCATTCTCGTGGTGAACTGCGGCACATCGGGGAGGCATTCTGTTCAACACATGCATTAGTATAAAAACCAACTTTACCATCACCACTCCACACAACCTTTCCAAAGCGATAACACAACTTTCCATATACAGCATGGTAAAACGAACACAACGATAAAACAACGGAAACTTAATTATCTTAAAACCAACAAGTACGTGTTTCACAAGGTCTTTGAAATAGGGAAGGAAAAACAAACGGCAAAAGAAACTACTACATAGTTCGTCAAAACAAAACATTCGAAACTAACAAAACAGCAACAGAAACACTACTCCTCGGGAGCTCTCTCGTAATTCGCCCCTTCCTCGCTATCAACTTCAACCTCTCTCGCAAGAGGCTCTTCTTCGGGGTCTTCCTCATCCTCCATGGGATCCTCCTCGTCTTCAAGGGGATCTTCTTCCTCTTCCTCATCACTCTCCCGCACATCAGTAGCGACGTCGATATGCTCATCAACCACCAGGACTTCCGTCGCGGGAGGTGCGGAGGTGCGCATCCCAAGTCTTCTCCTCTTAGGGCAGTTTGGTTGGGGCGTCTCACCCTCGTACCGACCCCCGCTGTAGGGACTGCGGCTCGATGAGGACGCCTCCTTCCTAGGAGGAGCATAGGGTGGCGGTCCATCACGAGCATCGACCAGTGCTTCCAAGAGAACCTTCACAAAACCATACATGTCTCCCTGCATGCTGTAGTCAGGAAGCTTATGCCAGATGTATGATCGTGAAGCCTCGTCGGCCCACCTATTCCAAGGTGCCGGTAGTCCATCAATCAATCTCTTGATTCCCTCATAGTGCCTCAGTCCACAGCCATGAGCATCCCGCCATAAGGTCAAGTAATCAGCGACATAAGATATCAAAGGGGCCCTCGCGTCCCTCTCGAACCCGCGGTACATTTCCACTGCCCGCAATCCATTCTTGACATACCTTCCCCTTAGCGGTGCGTGGATAGTAGAAAAAGATTAAGTGAGGTAGAAAAGATAAAACGCGTAGAGAACGTCATACGTGTTACCGTTCATATACCTGTCGATTTCCATAGGAAAAAGTCATAAAAATTCTTTTCTTTTTAAGTTATCATCTAAGGATAGATGTTTCGTATTTTATAATCTTGGTACCTTTGCAACTTCGTCTATCCTTCAATCTAACGCAAACCGCGCTTCACAAGGTTATCCTTGTCTCGTCATTTCATCGTCCTTTGGAATTCGCGCCCTTTTCGCGCCCCATTCATTCTATCACTTCTATTATGCTTCGTTTCAACTTTTGCCTTCTTTCGTGTTGAGCGCGGTGAGACGGAGTGTTGAGTGTTAAGCGAATACTCTTTTAGTCTAGCGAAACGAGTCTAGACTAGATTGAATAAATGACTCTCGGTCCAGAGCAGAAGGAAAAACCTGGCTCTGATACCATTCTGTCACGACCGCACTTCCTAAGGATAGGAAGCACGGGAAAAATCGTGACTAGTGGGGGAACTAAGAAGCGGGGAAGAAGGGGGAATAATCAATTCAAGGCAATACAACTTAACAATCAAAGAGGAAATTCCATTTAGATCGATCAACGTTTCAAAACCCAAGTCTCATAATGAAAGATAATAGAGTTCAACCATAAAGGAAGTAACAGAGTTCAACAGTTCAAAGAAAAATAACAGAAATTCTAAAAACATTGAGTAGCGGAAGCAATTTTGAGAGTTTAGCTACTACTATGTATGAAGACATAATAGTAACCGGAACAGTGATTTAATACGTTCTTGGATCATCGCTCAACATTCTCCGCCTCCCGACCCCGCTCAACCTGCACATAGGGAAAACATATGCATGGGCTGAGTACTTGGTGCACCCAGTGAACTCATGCCCAAAAACATTCACCGTTAAGATATGTCAAGCCATCATCGAATGAATCCTGGGTTTTACTTTAAAAAGGCCGAGAGACACTAAAGTTCATTTCCTTAAAAAGTGTCCGCGCGGACCAACATCATCCTCCATCATATACCATATCTGAACCATCATGTGAAACGAGACTGTGGCCACAATCTCGATCACTGGACCGGCCGACCTAGGGGACGGCTCACGATCCCCATCAGTGCACTAGTCTAAGTAGGGCGTAGACCCTAGTTAGACCCGAATTCGTTAACCATCAAAGTCTAGTAGAGTTTTATTCTAGTAGACAAACAGATAGGCAGTTTCAAAACATAAACACGGCATGACATACTTATAGAAACATCCTTATAACACCGTAAACATATTGATTTAAAATAAACGTTAAAGAATAAAGCCCACCTCAAAAGCTTATGATTTCCGTAAGAATTCCTCGTTCCGACTGTTAGAGTGCGTGCGAACCACCTTCTCGGAAAATACATAAAATTCATATCAATTCTCGGTAACGACGATATTTAGAATGCATGCACTCTAATTCAAATCTTTTAATTCTCTTTCTCGATTTCCGTGCATTTTCGGTTATTCGGCAGCCGCCCAAGGCGTCACGTACGACGCCGGTCTGCCGCTTACGCTCGTTCTTTCCTTCGTTGGCTCCTCGTATTTTTCATAACGTCGAAAATAATTTCTAAAAATTATTCAAGCGTATACTTTAAATTTTCATAATTATTTACCATTAAAAAAAAGGTATCATTTCATACTTAGGTAAATTGTTAATTCTTTAAAAAGTCTTTCGGAAATTAATTAAATATTTTTTTTTCCGATTAAATTTTAATTTCCGACCCATAAGATTAAGCTTAGCCCACCTTATTCCTCCAAAAAATTTCATTAGGAAGCCCATCAATTTAAAAGAAGTACATGGCCCAAACTTAATAAAATGTTGGCCCAAAATCATCTCCCTCTCCAACACACTCTCTCTCTCTTCCCTCTTTCTCTCTCCCCGTCGTCCTCTCTCTCTCTCGGCAATCACACCGCAGCCGACCGCCACCACTGCCGTCGTCGTCGTTCTCCCTCCGGCTTGCCACCGTCGCGGCTGGAGCCGCCTGCCGCCGCAGCTGGAGCCGCCGAGGAAGCTGCTGTCTTCGCTGCTCGCCGGCGGGAGCTGCTGCTGCGGAGGAGAGTCCACGTCGCCGCTGCCGTGCGGCTGGGGCTGCTGCCTCGCCACGCCGGGGTTGCTGCCTCACCGTCGCGTCACCGGCCGCCGTCATCCGCACCGAGAACGTCGAGCGCGGCTGCCCGTCGCCGGCGGCGGCTTCTCCTCCTCCGAAACCACTCCGAACCCGCCCGGAAACACTCCGCAAAGGCTCGTAACACGTGTTATGAACATAAAGCTAAGTTCTTTCTAAGTTTCGGTTACGCGCGGCGATCGTTCGGTTGATTCTTAGTTGGTTTCTTACTTGAATTGGTTATGGAGGATAATCAAAGCTATATGCATGTAAAGCTTAAAACAACACATGCTTTATGATAGGAATGGATTATACCTCCAAGAAGATTGAAAAAGATGGAAGAAAACACAAGATGGATGGCTCAAAGCTTCCTCCTTCTCCTCGGCACTTCCTCTCGCCGCCTCTCTCTCTCTTTTTTTTTTGTTGTTGTGTAAAATGAAGGTGGGGGTGGCTTTTGGGGTGTAGATATTGATGGGGAAGTGGGGAGGTGAAAACCGTGAACATCATGGGGGGGGGGAAGAAAGAACCGTCGGACGTGGTGGGGGGAAAGAAAAATTAATTTGGGCTTAGCTAAATTAAATCCATACTTTGGCTCCCATGATTTAATTTCAATTGGGCTAAAATCAACAATTAAATTACAAGCCCAAGCTAGAATGGATTTAAAGAGTTATTAAAATTCAAGTTATTTCATATTTAATTGGACTTCAAATTTATTTTTGGAAAGTCCAAAATAAATTCATACATTTATATATTTTTCGTATTTTCCTTCATCAATTAAAATTCACGGTCCTTTATTAAATTTTGTTATCTCGTTCTTCATAACCAAAAATTAAAGTACGAGAAATCGTACATAATTTATATTTGGTGTTGTTCCAAATATAATATTCATTCAACCGTTCCTTGCTTTACGCGCGTCGTTATCCATAAAACATATATTTCTTTCCATTTAATTCATTTGTCTTGCTAAAGAATAGCAATTTCATCATCGACCTTTCAACGAGACCTTAAACGTGTCTCCCAACGTTCATTTTTAAAAAGAAAACACATTCCTTTTCCCATCAAACCCATAAACCATAATTTTTCCCATATCACATTTATCGAGAAGCATAGTATTTCGAAATAATTTTATCAATTATTCCGTTACATAAAGGTAAATTTCAAACTTAAGGTACTGGTGTTACACCATTTCAATTAATTAATCGATAATATGAAGCTAGTACCAAAAAATTAAATGAGATCCATATTTCTTATTAACGTTGTTTCACTATTGAAGTGCACGTGTTCTTGATTATATATTGTTGTGTTTGTAGTTTTTGCATTAGATATAAAAAAATATTTTAATCACTATTTATAGGTTATATTTAATGAATGATTTTTTTTATATTCTGACTTTTACTCATAATAATTTCATAATATAATTTTGAAGGAAATACAATGGGTCGTGCATATAATTGCTATAAAATACTGCTATGTCTTAGTGAGGAAAGTCAAATGTTTTTCCAATTGTTATGATATATGTTTAGAATTTAGGGTTTAGGGTTTAGGATTTAAATTTTTAAAATGAAAAGGTTTTTAAATCAAATAACATAAATGTTATTGAATATCAATGTTAAATATTAGAAGTGATAGTAAATTTATTTAAAAGATTTCTTCAGTTACAATATTATTAGTATTTGATTAAATGACAAGCCAAAAGCTGAAAATCCCCAATTTAGTAGCATATGAAATGTAAAATTAATTCACACAGATATTTTTTACATTTAAACAGCATCTTGACCTTCTCAATTCCAACCGTTCTCTTTCATAATTTTCAAAATAAATAATTACACAAGTTATGTAACTGAAGAAATCTTTTAAATAAATTTACTATCACTTCTAATATTTAACGTTTGGTATTTCAATAGCCATTTATGTTATTTGATTTAAAAACATTTTCATTTTAATGCTTGGATGAATGCAAGCAAGATTTTTTTTGTTTACCGTTCACATAACCCTATTGTAATGCACTTTCTTGATATGAGAATATAAACAGGTTTACAAACAAGATTCAGGTAAAAAACCTCCACTATCAGTAAGGATTATCAAGTAGGCCGACCCATTATAAGATATCGAATACAGATCTAAAACCCCCAAAATAGAATAAGTGATCAACAAAGTAAAATTGAACTGGGACAAAGTGAGAATTTTATTGATATTTGGCTCATTTGTTGGTCATGATGAGTATATTTTGAATAAGTGATCAACAAAGTAAAATTGAATTAGGGCGGAGGGAGAATTTTATTGATATTTGGCTCATTTGTTGGTCATGATGAGTATATTTTAAAGTTAAGGGTTTAGGATTTAGGTTTCAAGGTTTGAGTTTTTAGTGTATATGGTCACTATATTGCAATAAAATAAAGCTCGACAAGGAAGTGTCTCACCAGTGCAATCTTAAATTATTGCAACGTAAAATAAGTGATCAACAAAGTAAAATTGAACTGGGGCGGAGGGAGAATTTTATTAATATTTGGCTCATTTGTTGGTCATGATGAGTATATTTTAAAGTTTTTTTTTCTTTCTTTTTTAAAGGAGGATCGACGGTGGTTCCCCACTACCCCCCGAAGTGACTCGGACCCCCGGCCTAACGGTCGAAGGTGAAGCGTCTTACCACCGAGACGCGCTTCGTTGTCCCCTTTGGAGCAAACGAGTCAACTTTCCGACCCCAGAACTGGTACACGGCATAGTCAACTGTCACCCCCAAGGTTGGGTACCAACGAGTCAACCTGCCGACCCTAGAACTGGTACACGGCTTATCGACTGTCACCACAAGGGAAATTAATCCCAAGATGCGCCTCCCAGGGGTCGAACACGTGACCTCTAGGATGGCGCAGTATCCTTGCCTCCCTCCTCAACCACTTGAGCTAGAGGGGCTTGGATTGAGTATATTTTAAAGTTAAGGGTTTATGATTTAGGTTTCAAGGTTTGGGTTTTTAGTGTATAGGGTCACTATATTGCAATGAAATAAAACTCGACTAGGAAGTGTCTCACCAGTGCAATCTTAAATTATTGCAACGTAAACTTGCTCATGCAGTTATAACTCAACGGTTAATTCATATTTTCACAGAATTAAAATACTTTTTAATTTTAAGTCTGATATTTAAATGTCAAGACAGTTTATTAAAATGTCAACACAAATATGCGTTGAAATTTTAATGTGATCGTATTGACATTTTAAAGAAAAGTTAGCATTTAAACGCACTCTTGTGGCCATGTGAGGTTAATGTGATTTAAAAAAAATGTTATACAAAGTAAGAGGATGTCTAATATTCTTTTGTTTATCATTTCACAAATTTTATTTCGGATAATGAAATAAATATGAAGAAATTAAAATGACCCGTGCATTGCACGGGCGTGATACTGTGTCGTATCATGCGATTCTAATCTAACGTTAAGTTTTATCTTACAGTTAGAATTTTTACCTTGTACTAATATTAATGTGATATTATTATGTGTAGATTTTTTTATTCATTCTTCACATAATTCATTATACAAACACGGAAACACCCACATTGAATACAACGAACATATGACGTATATATCATTAACAAAAGAATACATATGTATATGCAAACATGATACATATAATGGCCGCTAAGGCTAAGCTAAACATTGACAGGATCTTGAAATTGATATGGAGTTTATTCAAATGAGATATTACATTTTGACTTCATACAAGATTTTATAAATTATTTGATTTTGTGAAAGAAATAGAAAAATGAGTGTGAAATATGGACTCTACCTTTATATATTTATTTTATAATAAATAGTGAGTGCAATAATTTAGATAGATGGTAGGGTCCATTTACTTAGAATGAAAAGAGGTGAATAAGACTTTAAAATGTGAATATCCTGAGATATCAAAATGGAACATTATTTCACAGTCGGAAAGAGTAAAAAATAAGATATTTAAACAATTATTTTTGTAAATATAGGAGTATTTGAATTTAAATAGAACTGTTTTATGTTATGTGCTTTAATTGACTGAAAAGAAACTTATCCATATTAATCTTTAATCGAGATAACACAATCAATACACTTGAAAACTCATAAATAATTAAACACATTTCAAATCACAACAACTTTATATAATTATAAGCAACCACATACCTGAAAATTTTGAACTCATGGATAAGTCAATAAATACATAATTTGCATATATTTTATACAGTCTAATTATTAAAAGTTCGGACAAAATTGAAAATTTTCAAAAGTTTCAATCGATTTCATCAAAATATCAGAAATCGGGAATTTGGGCTGGGTAAGGAAAGGTAAACGAAGCAACTAAATAAACAATCAAAGGCAAAGATGAGTACCATGTCTATTAATACTCTATCTGCCCCATTTTAGGAGTCTCGATTTTTCATTTTAGTTTATCCCACATTAGGAGTCCTAGTTAAAATAGTTTATAAATGGTAATATGTCTCACATTCCACTAACTTTATTTAACTGACGTTTAATATAAAACTAATATTCTTTCCATCCCATAAGCATATGCACTATTTCCTTTTTAGTCCGCTCCACAAGAATATGCATTTTCTAATTTTGGAAATTTTCTTCTCTCTAATGAGGTGAGACCTATTTTCTACCAACAATATTTTAACTACTTTTTCTTTCTACCTCTTTCTTACTTTACCCAACCCAAAGTGCATATTCTTATGGAACGGATGAGTAGTATATAAAAACTGAACCCGAAGTGCATATACTTTATGCCTCACATTCCACTAACTTTATTTTAACTACTTTTTCTTTCTACCTCTTTCTTACATCCCACTATCTTTTTTCATCAACTTTTCTCTACATTTCTTAAAATTTATGCCGAACTCAATTGGGACTTATAAGGGAAAGAAGAAGTATTAAAAAGAAAATATTTTGTGAATTAAAGAAAGAATAATGAATATAATATTATTATCAATTTTTGGAAAAATAAATACTAGTAGTTGTTTGAAGCTTGATTAAAATCATCATTGTTGCACGAATAAGTGATCAAACTGGACTATATAAATTTATTTATTATATTCCATCCGTTCATGAAAAATAATCTAATTTTTCCATTTTGTGGTATCACGAAATATAGTCTCATCAAAAAATGGAATGTTTCTCTTAAATTAATAACACTATTCTCTCCATTTTTCTTCTTCTCTATCATACATTACCCACATTTTTTCTTTCTCTCTTATACTTTACCTACCTTTTCTTATTCTCTCTTTTACTTTATAAATTTCTCATTAAAATTCGTATCATCCATCATGGAACTATTTTTGCAACTCTGTTCAATATGGCACAGGTTATTATAAGAAATGTTATGGAAAGTGGTAGTAAAAATATTAATGAAATATGAGTATAATTTAAGTTGAAATATGAGTTGAATAAGTTAGTAGATTATAGTTTATTACCCTGAATTGGAACTATTATTAATAAACGGAGTGAATAGCAAAAATAGGATCCCTATAACCGGACGAAGGGAGAATGAGATAGGGGCTGGGGTTTAACTTAAGTAATCACAAATCACAGTTTTTAAGTTTAACCATTGAACCTATAAAAGAAGACAACAGCTCTATGCCAGATGAACGAGCACCACAATTTTTTGGAACACCTTCAAATAAATTGTAACCTATTAGCATTACCAAAAATATTAAACGAACAACAAAAACAAAAGTCTAGAATCTTTATCTCCAAAAGCAAAATGTAGCATCTCTATAGTTTGCCCATTTCAAGAATCACACCAAGACAATATTTACCCAAAATACCTCTATTAACAATATTTAGAAATGGAAAAGAAAATTTGAGCTTGAAAGGTGAAATGGTCCCAAGAAATCACATGCATGCCTTCCATACAGAAAAAAAAAGGGTTTACACAGTCACGTGCTTGACCAGTTGTACATGGAAATCGAACTTATATTATGCGTGGGTTTATTGCACAATTACAATCTTTTATGACTTTTAAGATTTAAGATTTTGCAATATTGTAATGGCAATATCTCTAAATTTGTTATGGTAATAACTTATGTTTCATCAAAAAAACATGATTTAAATAATATATATTGACGATGTTGGTTCTACTGATTACAAGAGATAAAAGCCGGGCGTAATACAACCCAAAAGAAGGAATACAAGAAACGAAACTGAACTGAATTACAATGAAACAAATAAACCGTGAATGTTTAGCCGAGTCGAGGAGGCCTCTTCCCGCAAGACGAGATACGCCCCGGTAGTGCTCTTCGGTTTGGCGTTCCCAAAGGTAAAACGACTACGTCTCTTTTGATGCAGCACCGCAATCAGTAGAGCTCCGGCGAACTGGATGGAGGAGAGGGCAGAGCTTCGACAGAAAGACAATGCAGAGAGGGAGAGAGCTTATGATGCAGAGAATGCTTGGAATTGTGTGTCCTAATGCAGTGGTATGGCTAGCCTATTTATAGGCCAAGCCACCATGTAGGGTCAACCGAGCCATGAAGGCTCATCATGGCAGATTCGTAACCGACGTCGGTTACGAGCGTGTGGCAGGCGTGTGCCTATCGCATGTGGAGCGTGTGGATTTCTCACGTGGCAGCCGTGACTGTGCCTCGCTTGACGACGTGTCAAGCCACTTGGATTGCTGACTCGGCGGTGGTCCAAAAAGAATAGTTTGGGCCAAGCCCCAAGCCCAAAGACCACCCAAAGACCAATTGCCAAGATCCAAGCCCAAGATCAAGATCGAGATCGAGATCGGGCCCGGGCCCGCGCCCGGGCTCGGGGCCCGCGAGTCCGAGCACGAGCACGGGCACGGGCTCGGGCTCGGGCGGGCGGCGGCGGCGGCGAGCGCGTGGGCTCTTTCACCCATCTTGGTCCACTATAATTATTAAGTAACATAAAGTCACTTAATTTATACACATTAAAAGATGTGTTAATACTCCAATGTGGGATAATTAACACTAGTTAATTATTCCCTAAGCTCCAACTCCAAGCTTTAATAAAAGCTAATTATGCCCAACTTTAATCCACTATTTCTCACTCACCGGAAATCGGATTTGAGAAAGTGAATATACTACATTTATCTACGTAAAATGTAGATCGACGCTATGTCATTTAATTTCACAAAATTAAATGTCTCGTCACATTTATTATTTGGTCAAAATCCATTGACCGGGCATATTTAATACCATGATTTCTACAATCCCCCACATGAGTGGAAATAGCGAATGCATATGCATGCAGACACAAGCTCAACCCTCGAGAGGTATATAAGCATAAGGATAGGTAGTTGTTGACTTTGAACCCTCCATAGTCGACACCATCGGATACACAGGCGGCTTAGTAGCGCGATGCTTTGAACTAATCCCCCACGGCGTGCACCGAGACAATGGTGTTAACGCTTAAACACCTCAACCTCATCCGTTCTCACGTTTTGTGTCCATTGCGGTCTTGGACACCACTTTGGATTCATAAGTGCATTTTTTTTTATGAAGCGACCACACTTCGCACTTACATAGGTGATTCTTAGTCAAGTACCTTGCCATACTTGGTCTCTTTGAGAATTCCATCTCTTTGAGATCCTTAAGAACCATTAAAAGTCATAGACTTAGCCTTTACCACTAGGCAAGCTCTCCAACACTCTATTGCTCTCTAGGGAATAGATATAGTTGAGTGTTTCTCATGAACTCTCATAGCTTAGTTGTCCCTTTGAACCAAGTTCTTGGGATCTCCTGTCATCATGGTTGGGTTACCACTGTGATAGTTCTTTTAGTTTGTGGATTTCAAACCCATTCTCTCTAGCAACTTATTCATTTGATCACGATTTAACCCTTTGGTTAGCGGATCCGCTAGATTATCTATTGACTTCACATAGTCAATTGTAATCACCCCTGTTGTGATCAAATGTCTCACGGTGTTATGTCGTCGACGTATATGTCGAGACTTACCGTTATAGAAGCCATTGTTTGCCCTTCCAATAGCTGCTTGGCTATCGCAGTGGATCAGCACTGGTGGCACTGGGCTTAGACCAACATGGAATGTCTTCAAGGAAGTTCTTAAGCCACTCGGCTTCCTCACCAGCCTTATCCAAGGCAATGAACTCCGATTCCATTGTTGATCGGGCTATACAGGTCTATTTTGTGGATTTCCACGATACAGCACCACCCCCAATAGTAAAGACATATCCACTTGTTGAAAGTGAGTCTCTATTATCGGATATCCAATTGGCATCACAGTACCCTTCAAGTACCGGGGGGTATCTCAAGAAGTGTAGCCCAAGATTTTGAGTGTGTTTTAAATATCTCAAAACCCTCACAAGAGCTCTCCAATGCTCTTTGCTTGGATTGCTCGTGTAACGACTCAACTTGTTCACGGCACAAGCAATGTCAGGTCGAGTGCAATTAGTCAAGTACATAATGCACCCGATGACCCGTGCATACTCTTCTTGTGCAACGGGCTCGCCTTTGTTTTTGCTCAAGTGAACGTCGAGTTCAATTGGAGTCTTAACCGGCGCGCCATCATAGGCTTTGAATTTATTCAATATCTTCTCAACATAATGTGATTGTGTTAAGATGATTCCATCATTCGTTCTTAGAATCTTCATTCCAAGAATTACATCGGCTAGACCCATGTCTTTCATGTCAAAGTTTCTCTTTAACATGGCCTTTGTATCGTTAATTACTTGAGTGTTGCTACCCAAGATTAACATATCATCAACGTAGAGACACACTATAACATGACCGTTATTAGTGCTCTTGATGTAGACACATTTGTCGCACTCATTGATTTTAAACCCATTTGATAACATCACATTATCAAACTTCAAGTGCCATTGCAATGGCGCTTGTTTCAATCCATATAGGGACTTTACGAGCTTGCATACCTTTTTCTCTTGTCCAGGTACTACAAACCCTTCTGGTTGTTCCATATAGATTTCATCTTCTAGTTCACCATTTAGAAACGCGGTCTTTACATCCATTTGATGAATCTCAAGATTGTGCAATGCAGCAATAGCGAGAAGCACTCGTATAGATGTAATCCTTGTTACAGGTGAATAGGTATCGAAGAAGTCATGTCCTTCCTTTTGTTTAAAACCCTTTACTACTAATCGGGCTTTATACTTATCAACTGTTCCATCGGCCTTAAACTTTCTTTTAAGAACCCATTTGCATCCTAAAGGTTTAGCACCTTCGGGAAAATCAACCAACACCCATGTGTGGTTTAGCAAAATTGAATCAATTTCGCTTTGAACAGCTTCTCTCCAATGCAGCCCGTCTGGGCCAGCAAAGGCTACTTTTATCGATGTTGGTTCTTCATCCAACATGAAAGAAATGTAGTCAGGACCAAAAGTTTTTGGTGTTCTAACTCTATTACCACGTCTTAGTACTGTATCTTTTGGATCGGGCCTTGCACGCTTGCGCGATTCAGGTTCCGCATCTGCTGATTTAGAACTAGTGGCTTCTTCTTCCACTTGTTTAGAACTAGTGGCTTCTTCAATTCTTGTCTCAGAATTGGTTGAGACTTTTTCCTTGTCTTTGCAAGGAAATGTATTTTCGAGAAATACAGCATTCCTCGACTCAATTGTTGTTCCTACTGTGATAGTCGATATTTCAGACTTGTGAACAACAAATCGATATGCACTACTGTTAAGTGCATATCCAATGAAGATGCAATCAACCGTCTTAGGTCCGATTGTAACTTCTTTGGGCGGAGGAACCATCACCTTTGCCAAACACCCCCACACTTTGAGGTATTTGTAGGATGGCCTTTTGATCACTTTTGCGCACGTCGGCCTTTTGATCACTTTTGCGCACTTTTGATCACTTAGCCTTTTGATCACTTTTGCGCACGTCGGCCTCAATGCGCAACTTCACGATCAAGTCTTCAAGGGTCATCTGCTTTCGCTTGTGCTTGAGATAACTCTTGAAGTCCTTCCAACTTGGAGGGAGCTTGTCAATGATCGTGCACCTTATGAATTTATCGGGCAAGGTCATCCCTTCAGCCACTAATGAGTGGATGATCATTTGGAGCTCTTGGACTTGCTCCATGACGGGTCGAGAGTCGACCATTTTGTAGTCCATAAACTTGGATGCTACAACTTGTTCCGTCCCTGCAGCATTATCTATGCTATACTTCTTTTCTAGGTTTTCCCACATTTGTTTAGATGTGGTTACATTGGAGTATACATTATAGAGGCTATCATCTAATGCACTTAAAATAAAATTTTTACATAGATAATCCCCTTTTCTCCAAGCTTCATAGTCCGCCATGACTTCGAGCCTAGTCTCTTGGTCGCTTGGCGCGGGCGGCTCGTTCTCCGTGAGGAAGTTGGCGACGCCCAATGTTGTCAAGTAGAACAACATCTTTTGATACCACCGCTTGAAGTCAGATCCTCCAAACTTTGGTGGCTTCTCGGGAGGTGGCATCATTCTTGGTGCCAAAGGTGCCGCAGTTGGTCCTTGGAAGGAACCAATTCCGTTGCCCCCGAAGGAGCCAACAACGTGGTTGGGCATAGAGCCCCCACCATTCACGTTAGGCATAGAGCCCGCCATGGTCGTACCAGCCCCGAAGGGACTAGCACCCGCATGAGACCCGAAGGCCCCAGCATTCGTGTGATACCCGAAGGCCCCAACACCCGTGTGAGACCCGAAGGCCCCAGCACTCGATCCATTAAAATTATCTCGTCTTGCGATTGTTATCTCGTCTTGCGATTTTAAGTTCAGTTTAGAGGTCAAAAACCCTTCAAAAGCAAGTTATCTCGTCTTGCGATTGTTGGTTCTACTGATTACAAGAGATAAAAGCCGGGCGTAATACAACCCAAAAGAAGGAATACAAGAAACGAAACTGAACTGAATTACAATGAAACAAATAAACCGTGAATGTTTAGCCGAGTCGAGGAGGCCTCTTCCCGCAAGACGAGATACGCTCCGGTAGTGCTCTTCGGTTTGGCGTTTCGTCCCCAAAGGTAAAACGACTACGTCTCTTTTGATGCAGCACCGCAATCAGTAGAGCTCCGGCGAACTGGATGGAGGAGAGGGCAGAGCTTCGACAGAAAGACAATGCAGAGAGGGAGAGAGCTTATGATGCAGAGAATGCTTGGAATTGTGTGTCCTAATGCAGTGGTATGGCTAGCCTATTTATAGGCCAAGCCACCATGTAGGGTCAACCGAGCCATGAAGGCTCATCATGGCAGATTCGTAACCGACGTCGGTTACGAGCGTGTGGCAGGCGTGTGCCTATCGCATGTGGAGCGTGTGGATTTCTCACGTGGCAGACGTGACTGTGCCTCGCTTGACGACGTGTCAAGCCACTTGGATTGCTGACTCGGCGGTGGTCCAAAAAGAATAGTTTGGGCCAAGCCCCAAGCCCAAAGACCACCCAAAGACCAAGATCCAAGTCCAAGTCCAAGTCCAAGTCCAAGATTGAGATCGGGCTCGGGCTCGCGGGCCGCGGGCTCGCGGGCCGCGGGCCTCGGGCCTCGGGCCCGGTCCCGATCCCGATCCCGATAGCACGGGCACGGGCTCGGGCTCGGGCGGGCGGCGGCGGCGCGCGCGTGTGCGCGCGTGTGGGCTCTTTCACCCATCTTGGTCCACTATAATTATTAAGTAACATAATGTCACTTAATTTATACACATTAAAAGATGTGTTAATCCTCCAATGTGGGATAATTAACACTAGTTAATTATTCCCTAAGCTCCAACTCCAAGCTTTAATAAAAGCTAATTATGCCCAACTTTAATCCACTATTTCTCACTCACCAGAAATCGGATTTGAGAAAGTGAATATACTACATTTATCTACGTAAAATGTAGATCGACGCTATGTCATTTAATTTCACAAAATTAAATGTGTCGTCACATTTATTATTTGGTCAAAATCCATTGACCGGGCATATTTAATACCATGATTTCTACAATCCCCCACATGAGTGGAAATAGCCGAATGCATATGCATGCAGACACAAGCTCAACCCTCGAGAGGTATATAAGCATAAGGATAGGTAGTTGTTGACTTTGCCCTCCATAGTCGACACCATCGGATACACAGGCGGCTTAGTAGCGCGATGCTTTGAACTAATCCCCCACGGCGTGCACCGAGACAATGGTGTTAACGCTTAAACACCTCAACCTCATCCGTTCTCACGTTTTGTGTCCATTGCGGTCTTGGACACCACTTTGGATTCATAAGTGCATTTTTTTTTATGAATTATGATGTGACATATTATATATACGGTGACATATTATATATTGTGAGTGCAATTTTTAAAGAATCATATGAATTTCAATGTTCGTGCATGCTTACTTGTGTAATCATTTTTAAATTATTGCTTTTGATAGAAAAGATATGCAATACGCATAAACTCATTACGAATTATGCACAAGTAGTGATGCCAGTAATGAAGGCAGTGCATATAATTAGTATAAGCACATCATTCATTATTATTTATTTATTTTTGCTCCAATAAATTGAATATAGCCAAGTTAACAAATGCTTGAAGCTCAAAATCATGTCTGGGTTTTTACTGAAATCTTTTGTTTTTGAAATATGATAAGTCTGATGGAATTGTTATTCTGAGGTTTGATATTTTCCTATTGTTTCTCATCATTTATATTTGTTTCCTCTTTTGATATGTCTACTTACTCTTGTTGTGCAAGCTCCGCTTCATCGTGAACGTTATTGAGGGTAGTAGCAATGCCTCTTTGCTATTATGGGATCGGGAATGTGTGCAACTATTGGGATAAAGATGACATTCAACTTGGCCATGAGGAGATATATATATATTTTCCCGTTTGGAGGCGATAGAATATAATCCTATTGAGATTGAAGAAAAACTTATGGGGCATACTTTATTATTTAGAATCTAGGTGAAAAACAGTTCTAGTGATGGAGTATTCATCCATATACTGTGCACAAAATTCGCAATGACCCTCGAATTGTCGAGAAGTATATTCCTCCAACTTTGGAATGAAAGATTTCAAATTCAGAATTAGAAATTTCTCATAATTTGGATGGGCCTTCTCTTGGATAAATAATATTATATTAAAATTAATAAGCTTCTCGATTAATTTGAAAATATTTTTTATTTATAATTTAATACGGAGTATAATAATATTGATCCAAGAGAAGCCCATCAAAATTATGAGAAATTTCCAATTCTGGATTTGAAATCTTTGAGTCCAAAGTTGGAGGAGTATACTTCGCGACAATTTGTGGGTCATTGCAAATTTTGTTCATAGTGTATGGATGATTACTCCAATATTCAAAACTGTTTTTCACTTGGATTCTAAATAATAAAGTCTGCCCCATTAATTTTTCTTCAATACCAATAGGATTATATTCATCGGCTCCAAGCTGGGAAAAAATAAAAAAAAATATATAAAACAAACATGTTAAGCTCCATAAACACTTTGATATGTCATAAAAAATACCTCCTCATGCTAAGTTGAATGTCATCAACTTTTTGCACATATTCTCGATCCCATAATAGCAAAGAGGCATTTCTACTACCATCAACAACGTTCACGACGAAGGGGAATCAACAAAACGAAAGCAAGTAGACAGGCCAAATGCATAAACAATGAGAAACAATGGGAAATATCAAACCTCGGAATGGAAATTCCATCAGACTTATCACACAAGTGCGGTGCACAGATTAAGATATTTTAAAACATGAATTTTAGATTGTAAATTAATTAATGAAATTAGAAATAATATTATTAGATAAAAATTGTAAACAAAATAACTATGAATTATACAACTAAAACTGTGACACCCCAGAATTTCAATCCTTTCTTTCAAGATAAATCAGATTTATTAGCATAATTAATTTCTTTTAGAAAAGGTGTAATCGTAGGATTCTCGTTGTAATTCATAGTCCGGATAATCTAAGTATTTTCGTTGAAAAGAAAATAAAGCTCAAGGCAATTATTATTTCAAGGATAAAAGTAGAGGAGATACTTTTATTAGAGAAATGAGGTTACACTTTGAGGAAATATAAATTTCAAGAAATGGAACTACCAATAGTACATGCAATGTGCCTTTACATAAGGATGGCTACTATTACATAGAATTGGAAATATAGCTACTACTATCCCTACATGACTAAAGTCCTAGCAATTGGGGAGTAGCCAAAGTGGAATTGGACAAAGTAATATGGTAGTCAAAAGCGTTTTCTTCTCTCTTCCCCTCTTGCTCTCGAAATATGTAGCCACAACACCCCCCTTGACAGCCAATAACACCAAGGATCCTGCAAGAATTTAACACCAAAAGGGTATTAGAAATAGGCTTCACAAAGACTCAAGGTTGGAGACTTCTCCAAAATAGTAAGTATAGCCAGCTATGCAATACATCATCAATCTTTCAAGAAAGGAAAAAGACAAGAATGAGCAAGAAGTGAGCTCATCCCTAGGGCCTTTTAGAGGCAACATTAGATTCTCTTTCCCCATCAACCGAGGCTGAGATAGCAGCCAAGAGAGGCAGTCCCAACTTACACCAAAATGGCATACAAAGCATAAACATCAAGCTCGAAAGAGAGCTAAGATACAACCCCAAAATAGGAGACTTTCTCCCCAAGATTTCAGGCACAAGATGCCAAGAATGAGATCTATATATGTTAGGGTTTTGTATACTAGAAATCACCTTTCGAGTGATTGCATACTGTAAAACTCTAATGGTTATTTTCCAATAAATGCAACAGATTATTTTTGTCATAATGTTGTTATATTTTACATTTAATGGTTGTTTATTCCATATTTAAATGTATAAGCAAACGTAACAAAGTCTAAGTCTTTGTTTTAGTAGACCGGTTGTGGGCGTCGTCCAATTTAAGGTAACACGGTCAGTTCTAAATAAAGAAAAATAAGAATTTCACAACCTAGATATGCCTAGACTACCTATCGTGAAAGGTTGCAATGTCAGTCCGATTATTTCTAAGCCTTATTGAAACTGCGAGATTCAGAAGTTCACACAGGATTTATAAGATAGCTTGATCTTGTTAGCAGCACATGAGCATTGTTATGGGAGTGTGTTGTAGAAATGAGACTCTGTAATGCTAAAGAGATGGTCTTGCTTAGGCAACATTAGGCGGCCATGCCACTCTGTGGTCTCTGGACTATTCGTCGGTGTTGTGACCAGTAAAATTATAAGATTTTAATGCGTATTGACTTCCTCTGGAGAGTACAAAATTTTAATTTTACAGTTGTAAGATTTTGAAAAGTTTTATGGTTAATCTAATCAAACTTCTTACATAAGTTTATGACAATAGTAAAATACTCTGTTTTGCAGTGCAAATCAAATCGTCAATATGTCGTTTAATCCTCTTTCCGCAATTCTCAAAGAAAATAAACTCGAGGGCCAAAATTACATAGAATGGAAACAAAATTTGGACATCGTTCTCACAGCAGATGAGTACATCTTTGTGCTCACCACCCCGTGACCTCCAGTGCCGCCGGCTAACGCTGCGGCAGGAGTCAGAGATGCACACAGACGGTGGCATAAGGCGAATGAGATGGCTAAGTGCTACATGTTGGCTTCTATGTCTTCGGTACTCAACCATCAGCATTCAGCCATGGACAGGCGCCGAGATTATGCAGAATCTCAAAAATCTTTTTGGTACTCAGAATCGAACGGCTAAATCTCAAGGCTTTCGGAGTATCATGTCGAAGACAATGAAGGAAGGCTCATCTGTGAGGGATCACGTCCTCGAGATGATGGGCCACCTCAACCAAATTGAGGTCTTGGGAGGGACCATCGATCCCGAGTCCCAGGTGACTATCATCCTTCAAAGTCTTCCCCCTAGCTTCCAACAGTTCAAGCTCAACTTCGAGATGAACAAAAGGAATTACACCTTGGCAGAGCTGTTGACTGAACTTCAGTCGGCAGAGGACCTTATGGTCCAGGCTAAGGCGGCCATGATGATTTCGGCGCCTCGTTCCTCTGGCTTAAAGCCTAGCAAAGGAAAAGGGCAGGCACCGAACTAAGGACCGGCCAAGATAGCTAAGGGAAAGAAGAAGAAGAGGGCTAACAAGAAGCCCACGGGGAAGTGTTTCAAGTGTGGAGAGAAGGGGCATTGGAAGCCAGACTGTCCTAAACGGGGCAAGGCTACATGTATGCACCAGGCTCTAGTTGTCGAGTCTTGTTTGACTTCGACATCAATTTGCACTTGGGTTATTGACACAGGAGCCACTGATCATATTTGTTTTGATCCTGACTTAATGCAGGTGACAAGACGGCTATATGATCGTGAGATCGAAGTCCAGCTGGGCGACGCTACCAAAGTGGCAGCCGTTGCAGTGGGAGACATTTATTTGTGTTTTAGTAGTGATAGATTTTTGATTTTGAAGAATGTTTTGTTGATACCTTCTTTTAGAAGAAATTTAATTTCAGTTTCTAAATTGGTTTATGATGGATATTCGATTTCTTTTAATGACAACTGCGTTATTAAGAAAGATGGTTCTTATATCTGTCGTGGTATCATGGAAAACAATTTGTACACAATCACTTCTACACAGTTTAATAATCGCAAATCAGAACTCAATACAACATCAAAAATTTCAAAGAAACGAAAGGAACCTTCAAGTTCAACGAACGAAACGTACTTGTGGCACCTTAGACTTGGTCATGCCAATGAAAGGAGGATACATTCTCTTGTTCAACAAGATCTTATCAAAGGTCTAGAGGAGGAACCTTTTCATAAGTGTGAGTCATGCTTAGAAGGCAAGATGACCAAGAGGCCTTTTAAGGCTAAGGGCAATAGGGCCAAGGAAGTACTTGAGCTCGTTCATTCCGATGTATGTGGACCAATGTCTACTGAGGCAAGAGGTGGTTTTCGATACTTCATCACATTTATTGATGACTTCTCTAAAATTGGATATGTCTATTGATGACTTTAAGACTCTTGTGGAGAAGTATCATGGAAAGAATATCAAATGCCTACGATCTGATCGTGGAGGCGAATACCTCAGTGCCAAATTTTTGGACTACTTATTGGAGTCGGGAATTGAATCCCAACTGACTGCGCCGGGCACGCCCCAGCAGAACGGCGTTTGATGATGGTCCGTTTGATGATGAGTTTTGCACGGTTACCTATTTCGTTTTGGGGACATGTCTTGCTTTCTGCAAGTCACATTTTAGACAATTTACCATCAAAATCCGTACCTAAAACTCCATATGAGTTGTGGACTGGGCGTAAGCCCAATCTAGCACATCTCAAGGTTTGGGGTTGCCCGGCTCATGTATTGGAAAAGGATCCAACTAAGCTAGGATCAAGGACGGAGGTATGTTTGTTTATAGGGTACCCTAGAGGGACGAAAGGCTATGAATTCTTTAGCCTCCGAGACAAGAAAGTCATTGTGAGTACTCACGCGACATTATTAGAGGAAGACTATGTAATGAATCATAAACCCAGCAGTGAAGTGGCTCTTGATGAGCTAACTTCTGTCACAAGTTCCATTAACCAAGAACAAGTACCAAGTGTACAAATAATTCCCGAAACTTCAACTTCTACTCAAAATATTGTAGTCCCGCGCTGCAGTGGGAGGGTCTCGCAAGAGCCCGACAGATACATTGGTTTAGGAGAATCTATGGATCACTCCTCGGACAGCAATGTATTAGATCCCTGGAACATTGCGGAGGCGCAGACAGATGTCGATCATTGCGAATGGGTGAAAGCAATGGATTCGGAACTACAATCTATGATAGACAAAGACGTCTATGATTTGTCCGTCCTACCCGAAGGCTGTACTGCCATTGGGAGCAAGTGGATATATAAACATAAACGTGGACCCGATGGACGAGTTAAAGTCTTCAAAGCAAGACTAGTGGCCAAGGGGTATACCCAAAAGGAAGGCATCGATTATGATGAGACCTTCTCCCAGTGGCCATGCTCAAATCGATCCGGATACTGTTGTCTATTGCAGCTTATATGGATTGGGATGTATGGCAGATGGACGTTAAGACTGCGTTTCTAAACGGCAGTCTTGAGGAGACCATCTACATGGAACAACCCGAAGGATATGCCATAAAGGGCAAAGAACACATGGTTTGGAAGCTTAAGAAGGTCATTTATCGCCTCAAGCAAGCATCTAGATCGTGGAACCAATGTTTCGATCAAACTGTTTGCAAGTTTGGATTCGAAAAGTGCCCAAGTGAAAGCTGCGTGTATAAGAAAGTTGATAAGGGGAATGTAGTGTTCTTAGTTTTATATGTAGATGACATTCTTCTAAATGGAAACAATAAAAAGATGTTGTCATCAGTTCGAACATGGTTATCAAACCAATTCGAGATGAAGGATATGGGAGACGCCAGACACATCCTCGGGATCAAGGTTCTTCGGAATCGAGAGAAGAAGATGTTGTGTTTATCTCAAGAATCTTACATCGAAACAGTACTTAGTCGTTTTAGCATGCAGGATGCCAAGAAAGGTTTCTTACCTTTTAGACATGGCATCCATTTATCTTAAGAGATGTGCCCTAAAACGCCGTCTGAGATACAAGCAATGAGAAGGATTCCATATGCTTCGGCAGTTGGAAGTCTCATGTATGCTATGCTTTGTACTAGACCTGATATTTGCTTTGCTGTTGGCATGGTGGCAAGATATCAGTCGAATCCGAGCCAAGGACATTGGACTGCCGTAAAGAACATACTCAAGTACCTTAAATGGACTAAGGACTATGCTTTAGTTTACAATGCAGCCGAGCTCTGTCCTTTGGGATATACTGACTCAGACTTTCAAGCTGATCAGGACTCGAGAAAATCTACTTCAGGATATGTGTTCACCTTAGGAGGTGGAGCCGTAATTTGGAAGAGTGTGAAGCAGAAATGCATCGCGGACTCGACCATGGAAGTCGAGTATGTGGCCGCTTCGGAGGCTGCAAAAGAGGCTGTATGGTTCAAGAACTTCCTTATGGATTTAGGTGTGGTTTCGAATCTTCCCAAGAGCATCACCATTTATTGTGACAATTCTGGTACTGTGGCAAACTCGAAAGAACTAAGAGCTCACAAAGCGAGCAAACACATAGAGCGGAAGTATCATATCATTAGAGATATAGTGCAGAGAGTAGACATAAAAGTGGTCAAGATTGCGTCAAAGAACAACCTGGCAAATCCTTTTACAAAGGCTTTGGCGGTGAAACCGTTCGACTGCCACGTTGAAGGGATGGGAGTTCGACTCATTCAAGACCTCAACTCGCTTTCAGTATAAGTGAGAGAAATTCAGACGTGTGCACTACCATTTTGTATACTCGAAAGCTGTTTTGAGTATAAGTGGGAGATTGTTAGGGTTTTGTATACTAGAAATCACCTTTCGAGTGATTGCATACTGTAAAACTCTAATGGTTATTTTCCAATAAATGCAACAGATTATTTTTTTCATAATGTTGTTATGTTTTACATTTAATGGTTGTTTATTGCATATTTAAATGTATAAGCAAATGTAACAAAGTCTAAGTCTTTGTTTTAGTAGACCGGTTGTGGGCGTCGTCAAATTTAAGGTAACACGGCCAGTTCTAAATAAAGAAAAATAATAATTTCACAACCTAGATAGGCCTAGACTACCTATCGTGAAAGGTTGCAATGTCAGTCCGATTATTTCTAAGCCTTATTGAAATAAGATGACGTTGGTGTGGTATAACACTGAATGGATCTAACAGCAAGATGAGTCTTTAAGCTATCTACTGAAAGACGAGGTCTTGATAATTAATTTCTTACTCAATGTACGTTAGCATTAAGCATACGATATTGAGTATCCACTACTTTGACTTACCAAAGGTGCGGGTTTTTCGTAACCCAACGATTCAGGTATAATGGGTAGTGGTGATCATTATCTAGAGGTGCTAGGAATGCTATTATGTTGAAACGTGCGCGAGGAGAGTCATGTTTGATAACATCCACAAGAGGAGCTCGAAACAAGGTTTTATTATTCGGAACCTAGCTAGTTGGAGTTTAATTACTCTATGAATAATAAATACGAGTTTCTTGCTAAATCCACTCTTGGAGAATAAAATATGTTAATTAATTAAGTCCATAGCAGACAATAATTAATTAATGGATGTTTCTATCTTAAGCACGAGAAATAAATTGAACGCGAATAAAGGAAACCCGGAATACTTGTAATTTCGGATTTGGAAAGGCAGTGCAATATTACTTCTGTAGTGGCTGTTTGTAATATTCCAATATAAGCTTCTATTAAATTGTGAGTTCAATTTAATTAGTAAAAAGCTAATTGGGTGAGGCCTGATCCAAATTCTTCCTTAGATCCCTGACTGGGCCAAATATGTGACTTATATAAATAGGAGAATAAAGGAGACAGAAAATACACCTTTTTCCACTCAAAAATTTTCGTCCACTCCTTTGAGAGAGAGAAATCGAAAATTGCCTTCCTCCGTGAACTGAGTTCTGTCTTCGTTATTCAAGTCCTAGTACGTTGGTGAGATTTGCCCACATGAATATCGGCGTATAGTCCGGGACACCAGTCAGAAGATCTGAGGTCTTGTATTGAAGATCTTCACGTGGAGACGGAGCGAGCCATCATCGATTCTTGATTGAATCAACGAGGTAAATTGGCTAATTCCGTAGTAAGCATGTTTTAGGGATTTTATATGCTAAAGCATGTTTTAATTCAAGTTATGAGCATGATACATGTGAAAATTGCGCTAATAGAATTTGTCTAAATAATCTGCTAAATAGATCAAATTCATGTGATCGAATATTGAACGCACGCTTCCGCTGCCAACCCCTTCAATATAAGCTGCCTTCACCCACTCCTTCCTCCCCACCACTCCATAAGCTTCATACAATATCATAAGAAGAGAGCAGCAAGGGGGAGGACCAAGGAGAGGAATTGGCAGCAAGAAAACAAGAAAACAACAAGAATTCACCAATCAAGGTAATCTCCCAACACAAACCACGCATCATATAGGAAGCTTCGTACAGCCACAGGATCGAGTTTAGAACAAGCCAATAGATAGCATGAGAACTTAGAATTTCATTAGGATCCTCACATCAATACCAAGAACAATAGCAGAATAGCCAAAATTAAGGACTCATTCCAGTGAGCTAAATATGCCGAGGAAAAATCAAGACTTGAGCAATCATAACCAAAACAATTAGACAAGGCCTTCAATCATCACATAGCTACTGCCCCCATGTAGAACAACAAAAATCGGAATGTTAAGGAAGGGGGGAGGGGACTTAGCTTTATCGCGAGGAGGCGGTTACGCCGCTGGAGCCATAGCACGAACGGCGGTGACGCGCCTTGAGTCTCGCCCGAACAGAAGCAACAGCAGGAGCCTCGCGAAGCAGCGACGACCTCTGCTGGACTCCGGCAGCGGTGCTGCGAGCACCGGAGAAGGCGGGAGATGGTGAAGACGGAGCCGGCAAATCTCCATCGAGCTGAGTGGACGGTGAATCCGCCGAAAAAGAGAGAAACGGAGATGGGAGGGGCTCTGCCGCTGATTTCCTAATTTAGGGATTTCAATTGAAAAGGAAATGTGATTTGGGGATGTGTTTTTGGAAGTTAGAAAAAGGAAAATAGAAGTGAGAGAGTGAGAAAATTTGACGGAGGGAGTGAGCGCCGGCGATGCTCTGGCATCGCAGTAGAGTGGCGAATTCGCCGAGAAGGAAAGCCGAGGGAGGGCGAGTGACGGAAAAGCTCCGACCTTTGGCATAAGTCGTCGGCAACTCTGTGACGCCGAGGAGTCTGAGCTGGCGGTGCTCCGGCGACGCACGCGAGGCGCGATTTCGCCGGAGAAGAGAGTGAACTGAGGCAGCGTGAATTTGAGAAGGGAGAAGCGAGACTTAGGGATTTAATTGGGGAAAATGGAAGGATGAATTGGGGAAGAAGTATCGATGGAGGAAGGAGTATATTGGGTTCTATTTTATTAGATACTTTGAGATTTAGAAGATTTAGAAGGAGATTTTCCAAGAATCCATACTTTATTAGATAGGTACCCAAGTATTTATTTTAAAGATAATAGAATTTATCTGGATTTAGTTAAAGTGGATAGATAAATCCTACAACTTAATGAAGCCCGAGAAAGGACTAGAGATCCTATGAGACAAGACTAAGGATATAGGTGTTATGCCATAGGGTGTATGCATTCTTTCTAAGGAAAAATAGTTCAAGTACTAATTAGCGTGTTACGCTATTTATTTTCAAAGGATAAATTGCTCAAAGACAAGTGAGGCCAACACGAGTAATTGAATTGATGAATAAGCATATCAGGTGGGCTTTCTTTTATTATCCAGCACATTAGTGTGGATATAAATCAAATACTTGTGAAATTATAAAATATCATTTTTTCTCAAAATGGAGCTATTATTCTTTTCTTCAAGTTGTTGTCATGCCATAAATGTTTGTTTTGATGAATGGAATGGAATGGAATGATGGGTGACCGTGGGAGGTGACACCTCCCCGACACTTGAATGGAATGATGGGTGACCGTGGGAGGTGACCACCTCCCCGGCACTTGAATGTTTTGATATGGCGAATTATGAACAATAAATGGAATGGAATGGAATGATGGGTGACTGTGGGAGGTGACCACCTCCTCGGCACTTGAATGGAATTGAATGGAATGGAATGATGGGTGGCCGTGGGAGGTGACCACCTCCCCGGAACTTAGTCTGCAGTCGAACTTTTAGCTCACAAAAGAATGATGAATGATGAATGATGAATGATGAATGGCGAATTATGGAATGATGAATGATGAATGATGAATGGTGAGTTAGGAATGATGAAAGAACTTAGTCTGCAGTCGAACTTTTAGCTCACAAAAGAATTTAGTAAGCTAAGGACCTTTTAAGAAAAACCCCCGTGTGTTTCTGTGATGGCTTGACAACTATATAATGTATGCTTTGCTTTTCGGCACGTGTCCACTGAGTACTCATGTACCCAGCCCTACATGTATTTATAAATGTGTAGGTTGAACCTCAAGAGGATGGAGTGATGATCGGAGTTGATGTTATTAAATAATCAAGTTGATCTTCCAACGATTCGTGTCTTCGTACATGAAGTCGTTTAGTAAAAACTTATTCCGTTGTGCTTTTGTGAAGTTAGAATTGTAGAATCTCACCATCGAATTCTGATTTATTGATGAGATGTTTATCCTATTTCCAAGACCATGTAATTGAATATTTGGCTTCTATTTTATGATATCAATCGACTTGGCCTTTGTGCAAATTTCTTAAGTTCTATCCTTTTTCTTTCCCCGCTTCTTTAATCCTTCTCATTAGTAGCGGTTTACTCGCTTTCGCTATCCTTAGAAAAATGCGGTCATGACAAAAATATACTGAAATGCGTGCAGGTTCACGGTGTCGTGTTAAGCAAGGGTGTTCCCTTCTGATCAGGATAGAAATCCCAACCAACCTGAACATGGCATCAATAAATTCCTCAACCCACTTCTACTGGTTAGTATAGTGGAGGTAAGGCTCGAATCCCACAGAGATGGACGTGCTCTGGTAATTGTGGTGATAATCTGGAGGGGTTTGGTTAGCTACCACGCATGGGTTGAGATTCTACCTAGACAAGAATTAAAGGTGGTACTCTACTGACTAGGTGGCGTTAAAGTGATTGACAAGTAGCTGTGTACGTGAGAGTGGGGACACAGTGTTCAGGGACATGTGGAAAGTAGTTAGTTACTATAAAAGGCTAAACGGAATATCAGAGAAAATGTGGTGGGTTGGTGGCTACACTGTCAGGTCTTTAGGGTACCAACAAGAAAAGTAAAGGACAAAAGCAAGAAGTAACTATAAAGCAAAAGTGGTCCCAAACTTGGATGTGGATGTTGTCTTCTTCAACAAGTATGCACAAAATCAAACAAACTTAGATTCCATGGGTGACACTTACAGATTAACAACTTCACAATTCAGATCCACAAATTAACACTCTAAAATTCGGAGATTAATCGAGTGAAATCAAGAATTACACTTACTGAGCGACATGCAAGGTGACAGAATTCACGTAAACTCGGATTTCACACTTAATCACTTCGGAAACTAAATCTAAACAACAAACTTAACTAACAATCTCAGATCGAGCAACTCTAAATAAAACCATGCTTTAAACACTTAGAAATTATCGCGACAACTTGATCTAAGCTACCTAGGCAGAATGAAACAAATTCAAACCGAAAGAGATGCATAAAAACAACTTCATTGCATAAAACGTTTGGATCCCAACAAAACACTTCAAAGATAACAAGTACTGAAAATGCAACAGATCCAACGAAAGGAAAACAAGTAAAGATTAACTAGGAAGGTGAATAAAGATTGTTTTGCCACTCCGGGCGATGAAACTGCTACGACTACGAAATGAACTGGCTGGAATGATGGAATGCGATTCTCCGGTGGACTTATGGAACTTCAGGTGACCATGGCTGTGGTGAGGGACGAGAAGAATTTGGACGATGCTGAAGGAATTTATCTACCGAGAGAGAAAATTCTAACTAAGTGTCGATCCCCTCTTTCTCTCTCCAAGTGGCTTCTTTTTATAGGGAGACTTGCCCTTGCTTTTTAGGGTAGACTCTCTTCGTGAAATGACTATTTTGCCCTTGTTTGTGGTTGATCCTTCCCAGCAATCCTTTTTCTCCATCTCGAGCCATTTTGGCATGCATCCTGGTCAGTATTGCACCCTTCTGGCGCTCTTTTCACCTGAGTTGTCCGAACCCTTTCGTATTGACTGGTACCCTTTTCCTGCACACTTTAGCAACAATTTTGCAGATATAATCCAATTAAGCACGTTATACTGACCAGTAACTAAGGCCTAGAATGCGACTTATCAAACTGCTCACACTTACCACATGCTTGTCCTCAAGCGTGAAGAACAAACAAAAAGAAATAAGTCGAATTCTAGCCTGGTTATACCCTTGACCGACCCTATCCAAAACTAGACTCTAAACTTTGACGCAAAGAAAAATACATAAATGACAGACAAACACATATAAACAGACACACTAGTACTTAAACACATTGATCGGGCTATATTTTCAACCATCCCTCCCCTTGGGACCAGGTGCAATCCGGCCTTAGATAGCCTTGAACTTCTGCCGCCCCCCATTTTCCTTCCCAATCAGTATATCTGCTCGTCAAGATCACCAAAACTCTCGACCAAACACCAGATTCGCTCAGTCACTCATTCCTCACCGGAGATGTTAGGACCGTTTTCTCTCAAAAATGCTGAACCACAGATGCTTCGGACTCAGATCTAACGTGCGGCTCATGAAGGGCTTTAAGGTTTGTAATGGGGCTATTGGTTTGTAGTGTTTGGGATGGATGCTCCTAAGGCTCTAAGGTTTAAAAACTATTACTTTCTTTTGATGTTGGGGAACTGTGTGCATTTGTGCTCTTGGTTGTTGCTTCTCTTAGGCTGGGCGTTTCCTGATATTGACCTCCAACTGGTCAGTAGCTTCCTTGTGGCTTCGCCACCCTTATTCCTTCTCCCTTCTTTTTGTGGTCAAGTGTTTTCGACTATTTTCTTCAACTTTTTTTTTGGACCTGGAATTTTTCCTGGTCGATTTTCTCTTTGCCTCTCGACTTCTTTCTCCAGTTGGTTTTTTTTTCTGTATGTCCTCCTGGCTAGTCGCCTTCTTGCCTTATGCCTCGCACACACACAGTCCCAGTGGCTAGTGGGTTATATCTAGGTATAGATTTGGCTAGAAAGAGGGGTTCTAAGGGATGGGTTTTTTTTCGGATGGGAGTTTCCTACTGCCTTCAGGACTTGCTACACGCGGTCACCTTACCCTAGGCATCATGTGGCAGCCACTCTTTTATTTTCTAAATTCGTGGAAAGTGGTTCCACTTAGGCTTATAACTCACCATTTAAGAGGGCTTTTGTATCTGGCTTTAAGGATGGGTTTTTCTCTCATACTTACATCATTTATACTGACTAGGAGATACTAGGGGGTGGTTTCCATTGTCCAGCATGCCTTATCTCCCTCAATTCCCCTCACCGTCAGTTCGAGGCAGTTGAGTTTTAAGCCCATTCATAAACACATATATGCAAATCCTAGACCTAAACAAACACTAGCACATACAGTTAACACAGACCACACATATATACATGTCATACTGACCATTGTCTCCCCCCTCCCACTTCACCAGTGTCTGCCCTCAGACATGGTTGTGAAGTGGAAAATGGGAATGGCTAGTATGGCCGACATACAGACGCATTAACGAAACATGAACAAAACATACTTAGTCTAAAAACTTCTCACACTTAGACTATGCAATAAGCTAAGTGGGAGAGTTGAAGACTTAAACAGAACTCAACAAACACAAACATATATATACATAAACTTCTCACACTTAGACGATGCAATAGGCTAAGTGTGAGTTAACATGCATACGATAAGAACACAGATATATACACATGCACCAAAGTAGCAAACCATGTACTTCTCACACTTAGACTATTGAATAGGCTAAGTGCTGTGAATAGGGTTTGCATACACATACTACACATAATTACTCTACCTAAAACAAACAGAACAACAAATAAAATAAAAAAACTAAAACTGAAAAAGATAAAAAAAAACTAACTGGTCATTAGGGTGGGTGGTCACATATTCCTCCTACTCCTCCGCGGGGTAAGGCTGGGTACAGGTGATTCCTCGGGTTCCTCCTCCTCGGACTCAGACTGGTTCTCCTCAGACTCTTCCGGTACATCAGTACCTTCTTCCTCCGGTTCTCCTTCTTCCTTCTCTGCTACCGGTGGTTCACCATTCTGGCCTCCATGGCCACTAGTTCCAGCTCCATCAGTTGTCCTTCCTCTTGCTAACTCCTTCAGTATGCTCTACATCACCTTCGTCAGATGGGTCAACTCTGCCCTTGCTTGCTTGTTCTCTTCTTCTAATTCAACCACCACCCTCTCCAGGTTCATTTGCCTCTGAGCTTGAACCTGTGCGCCTTGGCCTGCTGCTACTCGCCCAGCAGGGATAGCCTCTTCACCCATGGCGTAAAAAAGTGGGGCTCCTTCCCTAATGTAGACGATGTTTGTGCGGACGAAGAAAGGTGTATCGAATGGGCCAGGAGGGTCCACCATGTACAAGGGAGACAAATCTTCGGCCTCCACAATGGTTATGTTGTTCCTCACGAAGGCTCCCAATATGTGGCAGAGGGATAGATTCCTTGCAGGGTGTGTGGCAATAAGGTGGCATTGATAAGCTGTCCAGAACCCAAGATGTACTCTCCTCCCGAGTTTAGCGCACCAGAGTAGGTAGAGTTTGGTCATGGATGTCCGGACGATAGAGTTTGATTGCCCTAGTAGATTGAAATACAGGTAGAGTTGGACAAGGCGCAATATGGGGTTGTTGAAATGAGTAGAGCGGGATATGGTAGACGCAAACTGCCCAGCAGCTGGGTGAGTCAGTCCCTCCCACGCTTCCTGGGGGTCAAATTCTACTTGTCTCCGGGGCATCCCCCTCTCCCTACTCCTCCATTCTGGCCCTATTGCCTCTTCTAGGCTGCACATGCCCAACCTAACCGTCCACTCTATCAGGCTTATCATCACTTCTCTCCCGAATACCCGAAAGGTTATCGACTCCTCATCCAGGTCAGTAGTAACCCTGAATCTAAAGGTGGTGAAAAATTCTTTTGCCAGCCTAATGGGTATACTCGGGTCCCTATTTTCCAACAACCAGTCAAACCCCAACGTACGTATATATGACAGGAAGGGCTCACGAACATTCAGTTCATCAAGAGAGGGAAAATAGAGTACCTTCCCGCTCTTAATCTGCTTGCTGCCATCGTCTTTATCGTCGAATGCATCCTGAAGCTTTTTGGTATTGAAATGCTTCATGTCTTCTATCAGCTCGTCCGTGAGCTCCACTCTCCAACGCCTGTACTTCAGCCTTTCCACCGGAGGATGTATCAACTCACGGTGGTCGTGTGGGAGCTGTTGTTCGCCATATTCCTCGTCTTCTAAGGAGACGTCACTGTCTGACTCTGATTCCTCACTGGCGGTGTACTCACTACCACTTGGCTCCCGTCGGCGTGGTGGGACTCTCTGTTCTGGCTCTTTGATTACGACGCCGGCGTTGCCCGTACGTTGTTTCATGCTGCTCTGCTTCTTCGTAACAGGGGCCTTCCCCTTCCTTTTTCTCTCCTGGAGGTATCTGTCTTTCTCTTCATCTTCCTCCAGTCTCTTCTTTGTTGGTGACGTAGGCTCCTTCTGGGCAGTAGGCTTGGTCACCACGCAGCTGATGGTGTTGTCATCTACTGGCTCTTCATGACCTACTGACTTCGATGCGAGGTCCAGACCCTCAGCCATCTCGTCAGTTTCTTCTTTCTGGTCACTCGGTGTAGGTGAGGCCATATCTGTTGCTGTTGAGGTGTCTTCCAGGTTATTACCTGACAAGGATTCCTCCTCGGGTTTTGTAGGAGTAGTCCTTTCTTCTTCACTAGAGATCTCCACTGCCTCTGCTGCCGTGTTTGCTCCTGCCTTACTAGATGTCCATCTCCCCAGGCATCTCTGCGACACTCTCTTTGGCTTCGGCCTTCCTGCCTTAGGATCATTCTTCATCACCAATTTCCTTTTTACTGCCCTTGGTTTTGACAGAGGTGGCACCACTGGCTCTGGTTCCTTGGGTTGTACTTCGGTCTCCTTTTCTTCGATGTGTTTATCACCCTCCCCTGCGTCTGACTGGGGGGTCACTGACTTCGGCCTTTCTTCTTTGGTCTGCTTCTCCTTCATATCGGCTACTGGTTGGTGGACTAGGTCGTCTGACTCGTTTACTGTGCCAGGTTCTTCACCTTCTCCTACTGCCTTCGATTCGAGGTCCAGACCCTCAGCCACCTCGGCAGTGTCTACTTCTATCTTGTTCACCTCGTCTAAAAGTGACTAGAATTCGTCATCACTCATGAGTCATTGCTTCCTGGCCGTTTCGTTCAGATCTATCTCCTCTCTTTCCTTCTCTTGGGGAACGGGTTCCGCGACCAGTGTTTCCTCAGATTTATTCCCTTCCCCCTCGCTCTTCTCTTCTTCGCTTTCTTTCCCTTATGTTTCCCCTAGGTCAGGGTCAGGGTAGGCGGAAAGGGGGCTGACATCCAGTGGTTCGATTTGTTAGTGAATCAGAGAGGGTTTCCAGTATGTCGATGGTGCGGTTATCAAAGGAGACTGCTTTTCTGGTGGAGTGAAAGAGCAGGGGTTTGCGTAGGTGTCGCTCAAGCAAGGATCTATCCTACTGATCAGTATAAGAATCCCCGCTAGCCTAGAACCTGCTTTCAAAGAATCCTCAACCCTCTTCTACTGGGTAGTATAGTGAAGGTAGGGGTCGAATCCCACAGAGATGGTGCGCTAAAACTATTGCGGTGATATTCTGGAGGGTTTGGTTAGCTACCACGCTCGGGTTGAGTCTCTACCTAGGCAAGAATTTAAAAGTAGTATCCTACTGACTAGAATGGGGGAGAAGTGTAGAGGTGCAGCTGTGTACGTAGAAATGGGTAATCATGGTGTAACAGAAAATATTCGAGAAGTACTGGGTTTCTATTTTGGGCCAAACGGAATATCCGAAGGTAGTGGGAATTGTGTGACTAGGCTGACAGATCTGCAGAGTACAAACTAAAAGTGAAGGACAAAAGGCAAAAAGCATCTAAAAAGTAAAAGTGGTCCCCAACTATTGACATGGACATCATCTTCTTCAACACACTTGATCAAAATTAAATGACAACTCCAGATTCGCCACGTAAAACACAGAATAACAACTCACGAACACAGATCCACAAATAAAAATTCCAAATCTGAAATCAAACACCAACACTGTAACTTCGCATACCGGTTAACATGAAAACGAATCGAAACTCAAACTAGACTTTGCATGCAACGATTTACTTCACAATCAAACAGTTCCCGATTGTACTAGCTCAGAGAAAATTACGACGAAAACAGCAACAACCGATTTAACACTTAAAACAACCAGAAACTCTAGATCTAAGCTAACTGGGCAGAAGGAAAAGAGATCAGCGAGGTAAACTGAACAGAAAACAATTTCATAGCATAAAACAAGTTCGGATCTGCAAACAAAGTACTTCTAGGCAATGAAATTCAAAAGCAAACAAAGATCTAGCATAAGGAAAAACAAGCAATTTAACTACGAAAGCGAAATAAAAGTGTTTTGCCACGCCGGGCGATGGAACTTCTAACTACGATCTTGCTGACTAGATGAGAACATCTAGAACTCCGGGAACTTCTTCACGACCTTCAAGTGACCATGGCAGTGGCGAGGAACGAGACTCTGGACTGGGCTGAAGGACTGAACTACCGAGAGAATTCTACCTAAGAGTGATGATGATGAAAATAGATCTATCCTTTTTCTCTCCAAGTGGGTTCCTTTTATAGGGAGGCTTACCCTTGATTTTAGGGTAAATCCTTATTACAAAATGACTCATTTGCCCTTAATTGTGGGTAATCAGCCTCAGCTATCCGTCTTCTCCATCTCGAACCATTTTAGCATGTATACTGATCAGGATAGCAACATCCTGACACCCTTTTCACTTGAGTTATTCCGAAGCTTCCCTACTGGTTAGAACACTCAACCTGCACGCTTAAGCAACTTGTTTTGCAGATAAAGTTCAAATATGCACATCATACTGACCAGTAACCAAGGCCTAGAATACGACTTATCAAACTGCTCACACTTACCACATGCTTGTCCTCAAGCGTGAAGAACAAACAAAGAAATAAGTAGAATTCTAGCCTGGTTACTCCCCTGACCGACTCTACCTAAACTAGACTCTATACTACGACGCAAACTTGAACAAGCATAGAAAAATACACAAACAAACATAAAAAGACTAAAACACAAAGATCGGGCTATATTTTCAACCATCCCTCCCCTCGGGATCAGGTGCAATCCGGCCTTAGACAGCCTTGAACTTCTGCCGCCCCCTTTTTCTTTCCCAGTCAGTACATCCGCTTGTCAAGATCGCCCACACTCCCGGCCGAACACTAGGTTCACTCAGTCACTCATACCTCACCAGGAGTATTAGGACTGTTCTCTCTAATTGCTGGACCACAAAATGCTTCGGACTTAGATCTCACGTGCAGCGACTGAAGGACTTAAAAGCTTGTAAATGGGCTATTGGCTTGTAGTGTTTTGGGGTGGATGTTCCTAAGGCTCTAAGGTTGTGCATTAGGCTTCTGATCAGTTGCTTTTCTCAGCTGGCGCTTCTGACTTGGGTCTCCAACTGGTCAGTAGCATCTTTGTGGCTTCGCCACCCTTATTCCTTCTTCATCATTTTTTTTAACCGTTTTCTTCATTTTTCCCCTGTGGCTTTGCCACCCTTATACCTTCTTTTTGGGCCTGGGATGACTCACTGGCCGATTTTCTTCCAAACTTTCTTGTCCAACTGGATTCTGCTTTCTTGTACACCCTTCTAGCCAGTAAGCTTCATTCGCTTCATGCCTTGCACACACACAGTCCCAGTGGCTAGGGGTATTTATCTGGGTATAAAGAGTTAGAAAAGAGGTTCTAAAGGTGGTGTTTTTTTTTTTTTTTGGGAAGGGGGGTTCCTACTGCCTTCAGTGTTGCTACACGCAGTCACTTCACCCTAGGCAATTTGTGGCAGCCGCTGTTTTCTTTTCTAAACATGTGGAAAGTGGTTCCACTTAAAGCTTATAACTCACATTTTAAGAGGGCTTTCGTGTTTGGCTCTAAGTATGGGCTTTTCTCTCATACTCACATCATCTATCCTGGCTAGGAGGTACTAAGGGGGGTGGTTTCTGTTTTCCAGCATGTCTTATTTCCCTCAATTCCCCTCACCGTCAGCTCAAGACAGTTGAGTTTTAAGCCCAATCAACACACAAAATAATAAAAACTATACCTAACAGGACATAAGCACAAACACAGACCATATACATCATACTGACCATTGCGTCCCCCCCTCCCACTTCACAAGTGTCTGCCCTCAGATAAGGATGTGAAGTGGAAAAGGTAATGGCCAGTATGGTGGACACACAGATAAAACAACAACACAACATATTAACACTAAAACTTCTCACACTTAGACTATGGAATAGGCTAAGTGGAAGAGTTTGAAAACCTAAACAGAAACCAACAGACACAAAACACATATATATACAAACTCCTCACACTTAGGCCAGGCATTGGGCTAAGTGTGAGGAAACATGCTAACGAAAAATACAAACAAGAGAAAAACAGAAAGCATGCGCCCGGAAACAAACCCTTTACTTCTCACACTTAGACTATGAAATAGGCTAAGTGTTAGGAATGGGGTGTGCGCACATACATAATTTATACTACCTAAAAGCACAGAAAACAATAAAAATACGAAAAACTAAAGAGAAAGAAAAGAAAAACTAACTTGTGGTCGGGGGGTATGGTCTATTTGTGTCTCCTGCTCCTTCGCGGGGCAGGTGGTGCAGGAGATTGTTCCTTCTCGTTCCCAGCTTGCTCCTCATCTACGTCCGCCGGCTCCTCGGCCTCTCCTCTCTCTGTCTCGGGTTCTACTGGTACACTTGGTCCGGGATGCTGGGCTTCATGGCCCCTGTCTCCTGTAGCTTCTTCCTTCCTCTGGCTGGTTACTTCCTCCAATATCTCATCTATCACAGATGCCATCCTGTTCATCTCAGTTATCAACCGCTGGTTCTCCTCTCCTAGCTCGGTCACTATCGTCTCCATAGTAGCTTGCTTCTGGGTCAGTATACGCTGTCCCGCAGACTCCTTTAGGATCCTTTCCATTACCGACGCTAACCGGATCATCTCTGCTCTCATCTGTCTGTTCTCTACTCTTATTTCGTCTATAGCCTTCTCAATCCTTTCTTGACGCTGCTCTTGTGCTGATTCCTCCCGGGCTGCTGCTACCCGTCCGGTGGGCAAAGCTTCATCCCCCATTGCATAAAAGCGTGGCACGCCTTGCCTTAAGTGGACCGCGTTCGTTCGGACGAACAGGGGGTATCAAACAAATCTGGGCCGTCCACCATTGTCAAGGGGGATAAGTCCTCTCCCTCCGAGATGGTTATATTGTTTCTCACAAAAATTCCCAATAAGTGGCAGAGGGAAAGATTCTGTGCTGGGTGGGTGGCGATGAGGTGGCATTGGTACGCGGTCCAGAATCCCAAGTGCAACTTCCTGCCCTTCTTGGCACACCACAAGAGGTACAACTCTGTCATCGATGTTCTCACTGCCGAATTTGACTGTCCTAAAAGGTTGAAGTCTAAAAACAGCTGCACCAGGCGTAAAATAGGGTCGTTGAAATGGATGGACCGCGAGAGGGTAGACCGGAACTCTCCCGAAGCTGGGTGGGTTAACTCTGCCCATGCCTCCTGGGGTTCAAACTCCACATGCCTGCGTGGGATTCCCCTCTCTCTATTCCTCCACTCCGAACTCAACGCCTCCTCCAAAGTACACATACCCATTCTTACTGTCCACTCGATTATACTCAGCTTAATTTCACTCCCAAACACCCTAAAACTGATGCACTCCTCGTCCAAATCAGTGGTGACTTTAAATCGAAAAGTCGAGAAAAATTCTTTGGCCAGCTTAACCGGGATATTCATAACCTCATTTTCCAACAGCCATTCGAAACCCAACGCATGCAAAAGGGCGAGAAACGATTCGCGAGCTTTCAACTTATCTAAAGAAGGGAGATGAAGTACCTTCCCACTCTTGATTTGCTTGCTCTTGTCGTCCTTGGTGCGGTAAGCGGACTTGAGCTCCTTGGAATCGAACAACGTCATCTCTTCTACCACGTCGTCAGTGAGGTCAACCGTCCACCTCCGGTATCTTAATCTCTCTACCGGTGGTTGGACTAACTCTCTATGATCATCCAAGAGCTGCTGTTCAGTGTACTCCTCATCGGCCAGAGAGATGTTGCTGTCGGAAGATGATTCAGTGCTGGCTGTGTACTCATCGTCACTCAACTCCCGCCGGCTTGGTGGAGTTCTTTGAGTTGCTTCAGTAATGACGATTCTGGTATTCACGACACGCGGTTTCTTGGTACTAGGTTGTTTCCTCATAACGGCCTTGCCTTTTCGCTTCCTCTCCTCTTTGTATCGGACTTCCTCCTGGGTAGTGGGGCTACTCTCTACCTTGGCGTCGTCCTTCTCCGGTCTGTCGTTGCAGTATCCTCTAGGTCGGTAACAGGTAAAGGCTCCTCCCCAGGTTTTGTGGGAGTGGTCCTTTCTTCTTCACTCAAGATCTCCACGGGATCTACCTCTGTGTTCGGCTTCGCCTTACTAGCTGCCCATTTGCCCAGGCATCGCTGCGATACCCTTTGCGGCTTCGGTTGTACCTCCTTCTGGTCTCCCTTCAACACTAACTTCCTCTTAACTGCCTTTGGTTTTATCACGGGTGGTACTACTTGTTCAGATTCCTCTAAACTCTCTGCCGTCTCCTTCTGAGCAGTATGCTCCTCAACTGCCCCTTTTTCTTGCTGGGGAGTTTCTGACTTGTCTTCCACCATTCCTCCAGCTACCCCAGATTTAAGGTCCGGTCCCTCAACCATCCTGGCAGCGTCTTCTTCCTGCCGATATACCCCTTCCAGAATCGCTTGAAATTCTTCATCCGTCATAAGGCCCTGCTTCCTGGCCCTCTCATTTAGATCTATGGTCGCTCTTGCTACTCCTTGAGGAACCGGCTCTGCTATCGGTGTCTTTTCTGTCTCACCGGTCCCTTCTTTGTCTCCCTGTTCCTGACTCGTCCTAGCCTCACGCTCCTCAGGGTTAGAGTCGTAATGGGCAGCGACAGCGTCAAGTTCCGCCGAATTGGGTACTGAGGTTTCCGATGGCGCGGTCGCCGAGGGAGTTCCCTCCTCTGAATGTACTGCTGTATGGCTGACCGGCGCAGGCGGAATTTCACTGGGTGCGGTTCCTACGCCCCCCATTTGGCCGAAACTGGTCAGCGCCGTCGTCCAGTCCCTTGTCGGGTCTTGTTGGCGAAGAAATGCCATCATGGCATCCATGGAAATCATGGGTGGCGGCTGAGCGGTCGGTGCCGGTGGTGGTGGATTTGGCTGTGGTTGTGCCTCCGGGGTTTCTTGGCGGCGAGGTTTGATTTTCTTGGCGAACGCTTTCTTCCCCATGATCGGAAATTTACGATTTGGTGGTGGAAAGTAGGGTTTGAACTGGTGGAAATGGGAAAGAAACTTTTGGGAGAGAAAATGTAAATGAGGGTTTGCGAGGGAAAAGGGTTGGGACGGTGAGTTTAATTTGGGTGAGAGAGAGCAGTTGCAGGTGGTTGTAACCGGTTATCAGGGGTTGCCGGTCGCGACGCTTCAGATAGGAGGCGGTTGAGATTGCTGGCCTCTGATTGGTCAGCGTGTCCCTTCTCTCTGCTCACGCGCCACTCCCAGCCGCTGCCACCCTGCAAAAGCTGCACCAACTTTAATTCAAATTTTCGTCCTTTCCATAATCCCCCCTATACTTACCTAATAAGGAAAATAAATCAAATGGCCAGATAGGCGATTTTTTTTTTATCAATACGTACTCCAAATTAAAATTAAGGCCCGAAATTTTTTTTGGATTTTTAGAAATTATCTTGCATGCAGAGATTAACTACGTATTTACAATATTTACATCTTCCTTAGGCAATTTAGAATTCTACTTGGCCAGTATATGCAAACTATTTTCAAAAAGAAACTAGCCACGTGGAACTCCAAATTCCTATCTTACTGATCAGTAGACAACCGTAGTAAGTGGTTGCAGTGGAATTTCATCTACTACACCCACCTCACTATTCTCCCTAAATATTTTTAGCCTATGTCCGTTTACTATGAAAGGTTCAGAGTTAGGAAAACTCCCTGAAATTTCCACTGCTCCATTGGAACGGAGTGAGGTGATGACATAAGGCCCTGTCCATTTCGACTTGAGCATCCCAGGCATGAGCTTCAGCCTCGACTGGAAGAGTAGTATTTTCTGCCCAACATGGAGATCCTTGGTCCTCAGATTCTGGTCGTGCCACAATTTGGTTCGCTCCTTGTACCACATAGCTGAATCAAACGACTCCAATCTAAGTCCCTCAAGCTCCTACAGCTGCAGCTTCCTTTCCTCTTCACAGGCTGTAGCATCCATATTCACTTTCTGTACTGCCCAGTATGCCCGGTGTTCAATTCCAACCGGTAAATGGCACATCTTCCCAAAAACGATCCGGTATGGGGACATTCCTATGGGGGTCTTGTAGGCTGTACGATATGCCCATAGAGCATCCTCTACCCTTGCACTCCAATCCTTCCTAGAAGGATTTACAGTCTTCTCCAAGATCTTCTTTATCTCGCGGTTAGAAATCTCCGCTTGACCGTTAGCTTGCGGATGGTAGGGGCTTGATAGTCTGTGGTGTACGCCGTATTTTTTCATTAATGCTTCAATTGTGCGATTACAGAAATGTGTACCTTGGTCCGATATGATCGCTCTTGGTACTCCGAACCGGCTGAAGATATGACTCTTTAGGAACTTGGCCACCTCCCTTGCTTCACACGTGCTTGTGGCCTTGGCCTCCACCCATTTGGAGACGTAATCCACTGCAACTAAAATGTACAAATTGCCATAGGACGAAGGAAACGGACCCATGAAATCCATTCCCCATATGTCGAACAGCTCACAAACAATGACGGGTACCTGCGGCATTTCATCCCGGGCAGATATTCCTCCGGTCAGTTGACAGCGCTCACAAGTTCTGCAGAACTCGTACGCATCCTTGTTGAGCGTTGGCCAATAAAAGCCGCTGTCCAGAATCTTCCTTGCCGTCTTCTTAGGACCGAAGTATCCTCCACATGCCAAAGAGTGGCAATGTGTCACAACGCCCCTTTGCTCCCAGTCAGGAACGCACCTCCTTATCACTTGATCGGATCCTACTCTCCACAGATAGGGGTCGTCCCAAAAGTAGTACTTTGCCTCACTCTTGATTTTCATTCTCTGGGCCTTGGTAATACTCGGTACCTCTGGAAGTTCTCCAGTCACTAGGTAGTTGGCCAGGTCTGCATACCACGGCTCTTGCCCTACCTTTTCTTTTCCTTTTTCAGTATCGTACTGGCCAGTAAGCTTCATCACTTCTTCCCAGTCAATCTTCCTGGCCTCAAAATTTACCTCACATAAATGCTCTTCTGGAAACTTGTCGTACACTTCTTCGCTGTTTCCCTCTTGCACTATTCTACTCAAATGGTCCGCCACCTTGTTCTCGACTCCCTTCTTATCTTCCACGTCCCAATCGAATTCTTGTAACAAAAGGACCCATCGGATCAAGCGGGGTTTGGATTCCTTCTTGGCAATCAGATACCTAATCGCTGCATGGTCAGTATAAACGATGACCTTGGATCCCAACAAGTATGGCCGGAACTTCTCGAAAGAATACACCACTGCCAGCATCTCTTTCTCAGTGGTATCATAATTCCGCTGGGCTTGATTCAGAGTCTTAGATGCATAAAAAATTACGTACCTCTTCCCATCGATCTTCTGTCCCAGTACGGCTCCCACTGCATAATCGCTGGCGTCGCTCATCACTTCGAAAGGATAGTCCCAGTCAGGAGCCCGTATGATAGGTGCGGATATCAGCTTTCCTTGAGAAGGTTGAACGCAGCCTTGCATTGCTCATCAAAAACAAACTCTACTTCATGCTGAAGGAGTCGGGTAAGGGGTTGGGCAATCTTGGAGAAATCCTTGATAAATCTTCGATAAAATCCGGCGTGCCCCAGAAAACCCCTTATCCCCTTGTGATCAGTAGGGAACGGTATTTGGATATAACATCCACCTTAGCTCGATCCACCTGGATTCCCCTCTCTGAAACCACGTGTCCCAGAACAATCCCTTCGGTGACCATAAAATGACACTTCTCAAAATTCAACACCAGACTTTTTGCTTGACACCTTTCTAGAACTATATCCAAATGATGAAGGCAAGAATCGAAAGAGTCTCCGTAGACCGTGAAGTCATCCATGAATATCTCTATGCAGTCTTCAATCAAATCGGAAAATATGCTCATCATACATCGTTGAAATGTACTTGGAGCGTTGCATAGACTGAAAGGCATGCGTCGGTATGCATAGGTTCCGAATGGGCAAGTGAAGGTGGTCTTATCCTGATCTTCAGGATCCACGTAAATTTGGAAGTAACCGCTGTACCCATCCAGAAAACAGAAGTACTTCTTCCCAGCTAATCTCTCCAACATTTGGTCGATGAAAGGCAAGGGAAAATGGTCCTTCCTGGTCGCATTGTTCAGCTTATGGTAATCGATGCACATTCGCCAACCCGTGACTAGCCTCGTTGGTATTGGCTCATTCTTCTCATTCTTCACGACTTGGATCCCTGATTTCTTTGGAACCATGTGAATGGGGCTGACCCACTCGCTGTCCGGCACTGAATAGATAATCCCTAGCGACAACAACTTCAAGATTTCCTTCAATATCTCTTCTCGCATGTTAGGGTTTACCTTCCTTTGAGCATTTTGATGTGCCTTTGCTCCTTCCTCCAACCTTATGTGGTGCATGCAGACGTTGGGGCTAATTCCAACTAAATCTGTGAGACTCCATCCAATCGCCTTCTTGTTCTTGCTCAGCACGGTCAATAGCCTAGCCTCTTGTTCCTTCGTAAGGCTGTTGCTGATGATCACTGGATGTGAGTTCTCCTCTCCGAGGAAGGCATACTTCAAATTCGATGGCAATTTCTTCAGCTCAACTTGGGGTGGAAGAGTGTCTTCGGGTAGAGGGTTTTTCTCAGCCTCTCCTCCTTTCTCTAATTCTCCCTCTGGAGATTCTTCTATACTGACTGGTAGCTGAGCCCCTGCGGCTCCAATGAACTCTGATTTCTGGCAGAAGTCCTTAATTGCTCCTTCTATCTCTTCATCAGTCAGCCCTTGGCTACTGATCAGATCACACCATGCAGCGGCTTCTACGTCAGCTTGCTCATAGACATCTAAAGCTTGGAGCTTTTCCTGCAATAGTTCGGTCTCAAGAAAATCTTGGACTAAGGGGTCAATCACATCAACATAGAATAAATTTTCAGAATCGATAGGCTTTTTCATGGCCTCATTAATATCAAAAGTAAACTTCTCCCCATGAAAATCAATGCAAATTGTTCCCTCAGCCATGTCTACTATCGTCTTGGCCGTTCTCAAAAATGGCCTACCTAACAATATTCCATTAGATTCCCTAGCCTCGGACTCACTCATTTTGATCACATAAAAGTCAGCAGGGTAGGTAAACTCATGCACTCTGACCAACACATTCTCTAAAACACCCTCGGGACTTATGCATGACCTATCAGCCGGTTGGATCAACACCCTAGTACTCGACAATCTAACCCCCTTCAATTGGTTATAGATCGACAAAGACATGACATTAATAGAAGCTCCAAGATCACACATTGCATGCTCGACTTTCACATCTCCTATAGTTATAGGCAGGGTGAACATACCTGGATCGGCCCTCTTGGGCGGTAGCTTCTCCTGCACTATTGCTGACGCGATCCCTTCTACCATAATTTTTCCATCCTCCTGGGCTTTCCCGGCTATGACCTCCTTAATAAATTTCCCAAGTGGGGGTATCTTCACGGCTTGGAGGAATGGTATGGTAACATCCAGTTTCCCGAAAATTGACAAGTAATCCACTGGGTTTTCCTTCTTCCTCTTAGTTACGAAACGGTAAGGGAATGGTTTCTCCCCTTTCTCTCCTCTACCGGTCCCTCAGCAACCTTCTTGGGACCTTCCTTGGGCAGATTCTGGGTCTGAGTTTCCTTCGTTCTGGATTCTACCTCTTGATGGGGTTCCTTCCTGACTAGTACGTTCTCGGGCTCGCCTTTTCCACATGGTGTTTCTCCCAAGAAAAATGGGTCCTGCATCTGGGGTAGAGGTCTGCGTAGCTCTTCTTCCGAGACAACGTCCCCCAATAATGTTGCTCCACTTGGTTCTCCACTAGACTTCTTTGGCTGGGGTCCTTCATAGGTAGTACCGGATCGTAATGTGACTTTGCTCACATTCGCCTTTTCAGGCAGATGGACTGTGGACGGGAGTTTCCCTGAGTTTCCTTTCATTTCACCCATCGAACTGGCCAGTTGGGCCAACTGCCTATTCATCATATCCATGTTCGCCTTATGCTCCTTCTGGGCACTCTACATCCCTTGCACTACTTCATTATGGGATTGTAACTCACCCTTGATACCTTGCTGCGATGCGAGCAATTCTCCCATCATGTCCTCCATAGATCTCCTTAACCTGCTAGGATATTGGGATTGATTCGGCCCTTGATGCTGGTTATACTGGGAATTTCGGTTGGGCTGGAAATTTTGGAAATTATGCTGGTTCGGGTTAGGTGGGTATTGGTTATACTGGCCAGGAGGGTTGTACTGGTCAGTATGATATTGGTTCTGGTTCTGGTTTTGGAACTGGGTTGGGTTTTGCTGAGGTGGTGGTCCTTGGTTAGGTTGACTCTGATAATTTTGAAAGTTCCTCTAGTGGGGTGGTACATAAACAGGGTTTGGGTTTTGTGGGTGTTGGTTTTGAGGTTGTTGACTGTGGGGTTGTTGGTTCCTTCCTGACCAGTTGAACTGGTTGTTTGGATTTTCTGGGCCACGGTTGAAATTCTGGTTCGGGTGGGGGTTGTATTGGTTCTGACCTTGACCTTGGTTTTGATTTTGGCTCCCATCTCCCCATCGAAAATTCGGATGATCCCTCCATGGTGCATCCCGTTGTCTCCCTTGGATCCAATGCCCACTAGAATTGTAATACCCAGCAGCGTTGACTTGCTCCATATTCACAAAGTCATTGGGCTGATCATACCTCAGCCCTTGGTTCCCTTGTTCTGCACCCTTGTAGTTTCCAGCTGGGGAAGTTGGTGGCGCATTTTTCTCCATTGCGCTCAAGAGCGTCTTCTTCAATTCGTCCATCTTCAAATCCATCTTTTGTTCTATCTTCTGCTCCTGGTCAGTAGACAAGGCGCTGGCAATCCTTTCTCTGCTGTAACCATCTCTGGAATTGTCATACTCATTTTTTGCGCTCAACAGTTTCCCTAGGACCCTTTTAGCATCGCTGACCCTTAGCTGCGTGAAGCTTCCTCCTGACGAGGAATTCGCTAGATCCTTGGTTGCTTTGTTCATCCCTTCATAAAAGACATGGTGTACTTCAATATCCACCATGCGATGGTTGGGGCACGCATCCAAGAGGCTCATATATTTCGCCCAGTAATCACTCAAAGGCTCATCGTACCCTTGCTTCACATTAGTTATCTCTCTCTTCAGTGCACTTGTCTTCGACGATGGGAAAAACTCGCCTAAGAATGCTGACTTGAAATCAGCCCAACTCTCAATGGAGTTGGGTGGCAGACGCATGAACCAAGTGTTGGCTTCCCCTTTTAGAACAAACGGCAAAGCCTTCAATCTATAGTTATCCTCGGTCGCCCCTGCTGGCCTCCTTTGCGCCCTACAAATCTTACAAAACTCATGCAGGAACTCGTAAGGTCCTTCATAGCTCTTTCCGCAGTATGTAGGCAGAATTGCGATAACATGGGGCTTCACATCACAGGCAGTCTGCCCCGGGGTGACTACAATGGCTTGCGGTGGTTCTCCCTCGGTATGCGCGTTCAGGGTACCGATCTCTAGATCATCATCTCCGTTGGCAGCCATCTCCCCTGGGTTGCCTTCCAACAGTGGTATCTCTTCTGGTATTGGTCCTTCTATGGTGTATTGCTCCTCGTCGCTACTCGAACCTAAGTCAGACAGAGCCGTCGACAAACCGGATCGAGTGGTTACGAATATAGATCCTTGCTGAAGTATCTTCGGCCTCCACTGGTCAGGAGCCGAGCTGCTTCTCATATACTGAAATAAAAAGAAAAGGAAAACGTTATGCACAATGTATACGCCAAAGTATCACACACAATAGCTTCAAATAACGACATCCATCCCCGGCAACGGCGCCATTTGAAAGAGCAGGGGTTTGCGTAGGTGTCGCTCAAGCAAGGATCTATCCTACTGATCAGTATAAGAATCCCCGCTAGCCTAGAACCTGCTTTCAAAGAATCCTCAACCCTCTTCTACTGGGTAGTATAGTGAAGGTAGGGGTCGAATCCCACAGAGATGGTGCGCTAAAACTATTGCGGTGATATTCTGGAGGGTTTGGTTAGCTACCACGCTCGGGTTGAGTCTCTACCTAGGCAAGAATTTAAAAGTAGTATCCTACTGACTAGAATGGGGGAGAAGTGTAGAGGTGCAGCTGTGTACGTGGAAATGGGTAATCATGGTGTAACAGAAAATATTCGAGAAGTACTGGGTTTCTATTTTGGGCCAAACGGAATATCCGAAGGTAGTGGGAATTGTGTGACTAGGCTGACAGATCTGCAGAGTACAAACTAAAAGTGAAGGACAAAAGGCAAAAAGCATCTAAAAAGTAAAAGTGGTCCCCAACTATTGACATGGACATCATCTTCTTCAACACACTTGATCAAAATTAAATGACAACTCCAGATTCGCCACGTAAAACACAGAATAACAACTCACGAACACAGATCCACAAATAAAAATTCCAAATCTGCAATCAAACACCAACACTGTAACTTCGCATACCGGTTAACATGAAAACGAATCGAAACTCAAACTAGACTTTGCATGCAACGATTTACTTCACAATCAAACAGTTCCCGATTGTACTAGCTCAGAGAAAATTACGACGAAAACAGCAACAACCGATTTAACACTTAAAACAACCAGAAACTCTAGATCTAAGCTAACTGGGCAGAAGGAAAAGAGATCAGCGAGGTAAACTGAACAGAAAACAATTTCATAGCATAAAACAAGTTCGGATCTGCAAACAAAGTACTTCTAGGCAATGAAATTCAAAAGCAAACAAAGATCCAGCATAAGGAAAAACAAGCAATTTAACTACGAAAGCGAAATAAAAGTGTTTTGCCACGCCGGGCGATGGAACTTCTAACTACGATCTTGCTGACTAGATGAGAACGTCTGGAACTCCGGGAACTTCTTCACGACCTTCAAGTGACCATGGCAGTGGCGAGAAACGAGACTCTGGACTGGGCTGAAGAACTGAACTACCGAGAGAATTCTACCTAAGAGTGATGATGATGAAAACAGATCTATCCTTTTTCTCTCCAAGTGGGTTCCTTTTATAGGGAGGCTTACCCTTGATTTTGGGGTAAATCCTTATTGCAAAATGACTCCTTTGCCCTTAATTGTGGGTAATCAGCCTCAGCTATCCGTCTTCTCCATCTCGAACCGTTTTAGCATGTATACTGATCAGGATAGCAACATCCTGACACCCTTTTCACTTGAGTTATTCCGAAGCTTCCCTACTGGTTAGAACACTCAACCTGTACGCTTAAGCAACTTGTTTTGCAGATAAAGTTCAAATATGCACATCATACTGACCAGTAACCAAGGCCTAGAATACGACTTATCATGGAGGTGCTGAGGAAGTCCGGACGGAGGTTGGTATCACAGGTGTTCCTCCGGCCATGCTTGATCCGCCTCCAGTTCGGCTAAAATCCGCCAACGCAGCCGCCCAATCTTTATTCGGGTCCTGCTGCCTGAGAAACTCCGCCAGTTCGTTTAAGGAAATCATCGCCGAAGCCTGGGGTATCTGCACTTGCGGTTGTGGTTGTGGGCATGGCGGCCGCTCTTCAGTCGGCGGTTGGATTTCTGGGGTTTCATCTCGGAGAATTGAAGGGGGTCTCACCGAGGTTTGTTTTTTGGTCGCTTTGTTCTTCCCCATAGTTTGTGTCGGTGGTTATTGGTTTCGGAAGGAATGGGTGGTTACTTTGGGTGAGAGAATGCAGGTAAGGGTTTGTGAGGTGAAGGAGAATAGGCGGTTGGGATTTTAGAGTGGAATTGGGCAGTTGAAGGTTTGTGACCGGCAGTAGGCGGTTTCCAGGTTGCGACGCTTCGGGTGGAAGGCGGTTGAGAGAACTTGCCTCTGATTGGACGTCGCATGTCATGTCTCTGCACCACGCGCCCTTCTAGTCGCTGTCCTCTCCTGCAAAGCTGCACCCAACGCCAAATTCAAATTTCACTCCATCTTTTTCAAATCTCTCCCTTAACATTTTCCCCCTATATTTCTAAGTATGGAAATAAAGTGAAAGGACACTTAAATACAATTAGGAGTTTCACCGAATTGGTATTCTTGTGGTCAGTACGTACTCCAAATTAATATTTAAGGTCCGAAAATATTTTTGGATTTTAATTTTTAATTGCATGCAGAAATTTAACTATTAACTACCAAGTATTTACAATATTTACATTTTACTCTAGGTAATTTGAAATTCCACTTGGCCAGCATATGCAAACTTTGCCAAAAAGAAAAGTATCCTAGTGGAACTCCAAATTCCCATCCTACTGGTCATTACGCGACCTTAGTATGTGATTGTAGTGGAATCTCTTCCACTACACACATATCAGTATTATCCCTAAACACCTTCAGCCTATGTCCATTTACGATAAAAGGTTCAGAGTTAGGAGTACTCCCTGAAATCTCCACCGCTCCATTAAAACGGAGTGCAGTTATGACATACGGTCCTGTCCAGTTTGACTTGAGCTTCCCAGGCATTAGCTTCAATCTTGACTGGAAGAGTAGTACTTTCTGGCCAACATGGAGGTCTTTGGTCCTTAGATTTCTGTCGTGCCACAATTTAGTTCTCTCTTTATACCACATGGCAGAATCGAACGACTCCAATCTAAGTTCCTCTAACTCCTGTAGCTGCAGCTTCCTTTCCTCCTCACATGCCTTATCATCCATATTAACTTGTTGTACTGCCCAGTATGCTCGATGTTCGATCCCCACTGGTAAATGGCACATCTTCCCAAAAATGATTCGGTATGGGGACATTCCTATGGGCGTTTTGTAGGCTGTCCGGTACGCCCCCAAAGTATCTTCTAACCTCACACTCCAGTCCTTCCTGGAAGGGTTGACAATTTTTTCCAGAATGTTCTTTATCTCTCGGTTAGAGATCTCCGCTTGACCATTCGCTTGTGGGTGGTAGGGGCTAGATAATCTGTGGTGAACACTGTACTTCTTCATCAAGGCTTCGATAGTGCGGTTACAGAAGTGGGTTCCCTGATTGGATATGACGGCCATTGGTACTCCGAATCGGCTAAAAATATTACCCTTGAGGAACTTGGCCACCTCTTTCGCCTCACACGTGCTCGTGGCCTTGGCTTCTACCCACTTAGAGACGTAGTCAACTGCGACTAAAATATACAGGTTCCCATAGGACGAGGGAAAAGGACCCATAAAGTCCATCCCCCATATGTCGAACAGCTCACAAACAATAATCGGTACTTGTGGCATTTCATCTCGTGCAGAAATCCCACCGGTCAGTTGGCAACGTTCACAGCTTCTACATAATTCATAAGCATCTTTGTTGAGAGTTGGCCAATAGAATCCGCTGTCCAGAATCTTTCTTTCCATTTTCTTGGGACCGAAGTGTCCTCCACATGCCAAGGAGTGGCAATGTGTCAGTACGTCCCTCTGTTCCCAGTCAGGAACGCATCTTCTTATCACTTGATCTGCTCCTACTTTCCACAGGTACGGGTCGTCCCAAAAGTAGTATGTCACCTCACTTCTGATCTTCATTCTTTGAGCCTTGGTGACGTTTGGTATTTCTGAGAGTTCTCCTGTCGCTAGGTAGTTGGCTAGGTCCGCAAACCATGGCTCATGCCCTACTTTTTCTTTCCCTTTTATTGTTATATCCTGGCCAGTGAGCTTCATTACCCCTTCCCAATTAATTTTTCTGACGGCAAAAATCATTTCACACAAGTGTTCCTCCGGGAACCGGTCGTGCACCTCCTTGCTGCTCCCATCTTGCACTATTCTGCTCAAATGATGCGCTACCTTATTCTCGACTCATTTTTTGTCTTCCACCTCCCAATCGAATTCTTGTAATAGGAGTACCCATCGGATCAGTCGGGGCTTTGATTCCTTCTTGGAAATCAGGTACTTAATGGCCGCATGGTCAGTATAGACAATAACCTTGGATCCCAACAAGTACTGCCGGAACTTCTCGAATGAATACACCACGGCCAGCATCTCATTCTCAGTGGTGTCATAATTCCGTTGAGCCTGATTCAAGGTCTTGGATGCATAGAAAATCACGTACCTTTTTTCTTCGATTTTCTGACCCAGAACAGCTACCACTGCATAGTCGCTGGCATCACACATCACCTCGAAAGGATGATCCCAGTCAGGAGCCCGGATGATTGGTGCGGATATCAGCTTTTCTTTGAGAAGGTTGAAAGTGGCTTTGCACTGTTCATCAAAGACGAACTCCACCTCGTTTTGAAGGAGTCTGGTAAGGGGTTGGGCGATTTTGGCGAAGTCCTTAATAAATCGTCGATAAAACCATGCATGCCCCAGAAAGCCCATTATTTCCTTCTAGTCAGTAGGGAATGGCAGCTTGGATATGACGTCCACTTTGGCTTGATCCACCTGGATACCTCTCTCCGAGCCCACGTGTCCTACGACGATCCCTTCTGTGACCATAAAATGGCACTTTTCAAAATTCAAGACTAGGCTCTTTGCTTGACACCTCTCCAGAACTACGTCCAAATGATGAAGGCACGAGTCGAAAGAGTCTCCGTAGACCGTAAAGTCATCCATGAATATCTCTATACAATCCTCGATCAGATCAGAAAAAATGCTCATCATGCATCATTGAAATGTACCCGGGGCGTTGCACAGACCGAATGGCATGCGTCTATACGCGTAGGTTCTGAATGGGCAGGTGAAGGTGGTTTTGTCCTGGTCTTCAGGGTCCACGTAGATTTGGAAATATCCGCTGTACCCATCTAAAAAATAGAAGTACTTCTTCCCAGCCAGTCGCTCCAACATCTGATCGATGAACGGCAGGGGGAAGTGGTCCTTCCTGGTTGCGGCATTCAGTTTGCAGTAGTCTATGCACATCCGCCAACCAGTGACTAGCCTTGTTGGTATCAGCTCATTCCTCTCATTTTGAACCACTTGGATCCCTGACTTGTTGGGGACCATGTGAATGGGGCTGACCCACTCGCTGTCGGGCACCGAATAGATAATTCCCAATGACAGCAATTTCAAAATTTCCTTCAATATCTCCTCCCGCATGTTAGGGTTCACCTTCCTTTGCGAGTCTCGATGTGCTTTCGCTCCTTCTTCTAGCCTGATGTGGTGCATACAGACATCAGGGCTTATTCCCACCAAATCTGTAAGGCTCCATCCAATTGCTCTTTTGTTCTAGCTCAGCACAGTCAGTAGTTTCGCCTCTTGCTCTTTCGTAAGGCTGCTGCTGATAATCACCGGGTATGAGTCTTCCTCTCCGAGGAAAACATACTTCAGGTTTGCTGGCAGTTTCTTTGAATCAACTTGTGGGGGAAGTGTGTCTGCGGGTAGAAGGTTTTTTGCAGCATCCCCCTCTTTTTCTAATTCACCGTCTGAGAATTCCTCTATATTGGCTGGTAGTTGAGCCCTTGCGGCTCCAATAAATTTTGATTTCTGACAAAAGTCCTTAATTGCTCCTTCTATCTCTTCATCAGTCAACCCTTGGCTGCTGATCAAATCGCACCATGCAGCTGCTTCTACATCAGCCTATCCATACACATCCAACGCTTGGAGTTTTTCCTGCAATAATTCGGTCTCAAGAAAATCTTGGACTAGGGGGTCAATTACATCAACATAGCATAGATTTTTCATAATCGATAGGCTTCTTCATGGCCTCATTGATATCAAAAGTGAATTTCTCTCCATGAAAATCAATGCAAATTGTCCCTTCAGCCATGTCCACGATTGTCTTAGTTGTTATAAAAAACGGTCTCCCTAACAATATACCGCTAGACTCCCTAGCTTAAAACTCACTCATCTTGATCACATAAAAGTCAGCAGGGTAAGTAAAATTATGCACTCTCACCAATACATTTTCCAACACGCCCTCAGGATTTATGCATGACCTATCAGCCAGTTGGATTAACACCCTAGTGTTTAACAACTTTACTCCATTCAACCGATTATAGATTGATAATGGCATAACATTTATAGATGCTCCCAGATCACACATCGCATGCTCGATTTTTACATCTCCGATAGTTATAGGTAAAGTGAACATACCTGGGTCGGCTCTTTTGGGCGGTAGCTTCTCCTGCACAATTCCTGACGCTATCCCTTCCACCATGATTTTTCCATCTTCCTGAGCCTTCCCGGCTATGAACTCCTTGATGAATTTCCCAAGAGGGGGTAGCTTCACGGCTTGGAGGAATGGTATGGTGACATCCACCTTCCCAAAAACGGACATGTAGTCCACTGGGTTCTCCTTCTTCCTCCTTGTCACGAAACGGTAAGGAAATGGTTTTTCCCTTTCGCCTCTTCTACCGGTTCTTCAACAGCCTTCCTGGAGTCTTTCTTGGGCCCATTCTAGGCTGGAGTCTCTGTCGTGGGTTCCGTTTCTTTAGGAGGGTCTTCCCTGGGCCGTACGCCTTTGGTTTCATCTTTTTCCAATGGTGCTTCATCCAAGAAAAATGGATCCTGCATCTGAGGCAGAGGTCTGTTGAGCTCTCCCACCAAGACGATGTCGCTCAGTACCTTCGTTTCACTAGGCTCTCCATCGGGTTTCTTCGGTTAGGGTCCATTATAGGCAGTTCCGGACCGCAATGTGACCTTACTCATGTTTGCCTTTTTAGGTACATGGACTGTAGACGGGAGTTTTCCTGAATTCCCTTTCAATTCACCCATCGAATTCGCCAGCTGGGCTAATTGCCTATTCATCATATCCATGTTCGCCTTATGCTCCTTCTGGGCATTCTACATCTCCTGCACTACTTCATTATTGGACTGCAATTCACCCTTGATACTCTGCTGCGAAGCGAGCATTTCTCCCATCATGTCCTCCATAGATCTCCTTGACCTGTTACGATATTGGAACTGATTTGGTCCTTGGTACTGGTTATACTGGGGGTTTTGGTTGTGTTGGTAATTCTGGAAGTTTTGCTGGTTCTGGTTAGGTGGGTATTGGTTATACTGGGCGGGAGGGTTGTATTGGTCTTGGTGATATTGATTGTGGTTATGGTTCTGGAACTGGTTCTAGTTCTGTTGGTGTTGGGGACCTTGATTATGCTGATTCTGGTAATTTTGGTAGCTCCTCTGGTGTGGTGGCACATAAACAGGGTTTGAGTTTTGGTTCTGTGGGTTTTGGTTGTGGGGTTGTTGGTTCCTCCCTGACCAGTTGAATTGGTGGTCGGGGTTTGCTGGGGCCACGGTTGGGATTTTAGTTCGGGTAGGGGTTGTATTGGTTCTGACCTTAACCTTGGTTTTGATTTTGGTTCCCATCTCCCCATCAAAAATTTGGATGGTCCCTCCATAGTGTTTCCCGTTGTCTCCACAGAATTCAATTCCCACTAGAGTTATAGTATCCTGCAGCATTGACTTGCTCCATATTGACCAAGTCACTCGGCTGATCGTAGGTTTGCCCTTGATTTCCCTGCTCTGCACCCTTGTAGCTCCCAGTTGGGGAAGGCGATGGCGTGTTCTTCTCGATCGCGCTCAGGAGCGTCTTTTTCAGCTCTTCCATCTTCAAGTCTATCTTCTGCTCTATCTTCTGCTCCTGGTCAGTGGACGAAGCACTCGCAATCCTTTCTCTGCTGTATCCATCCCTCGAATTGTCGTACTCCTTCTTCGCGCTCAAAAGCTTCCCTAGGACCTTTTTCGCTTCACTGACCCTTAGTTGCGTGAAGCTTCCTCCTGACGATGAGTTTGCCAGATCCTTTGTTGCCTTATTCATCCCCTCATAAAAGGTGTGATGTATCTCTAATTCTGCCATACGATGGTTTGGACACGCATCCAAAAGGCTCATATATTTCGCCCAATAATAACTCAGGGGTTTATTGTACTCTTGCTTCACACTGGTTATCTCTCTCTTCAGCGCACTCGTCTTCGACGACGGGAAAAATTCGCTTAGAAAGGCTGACTTGAAATCGGCCCAACTCTCAATGGAGTTGAGTGGCAGGCGCATGAACCATGTGTTGGCCTCCCCCTTTAGGACGAACGGCAAGGCCTTCAATCTGTAGTCATCCTCGGTCTCCCCCGTTGGCCTTCTATGTGCCTTACAAATCTTACAGAACTCATGAAGGAACTCGTAGGTCCCTTCATAGCTCTTCCCACAGTACGTGGGTAGAATTGCGATAACATGGGGCTTCACATCACAGGCTGTCTGTCCTGGGGTGACAACTATGGCTTGCGGCGGTTCTCCGTCGGCATGCGCGTTCAGCGATCCGATCTCTGGGTCATCGTCTACTTGGGCAGCCATCCTCCTTGGGTTACCTTCCAATTGTAGCACCAGTTCTGGTATTCCTCCTTCTATGGTGTCTTGCTCTTCGTCACTACTCGTGCCTAGGTCAGACAGGGCTGTCGACAGGCAAGAACGAGTGGTCATGAGTATAGTCCCTCGTTGGGGTATCTTCGGCTTCCAATGGTCAGGAGCTGAACTACTTCTCATAAACTGAAAGAAAAAGAAAAGAGAAAAGGTATGCACAATATATACGCCAAAATATCATGCACAATAGCAGTTAATAACGCCATCCATCCTCGGCAATGGCGCCATTTGAAATGCGTGAAGGTTCACGGTGTCGTGTTAAGCAAGGGTGTTCCCTTCTGATCAGGATAGAAATCCCAACCAACCTGAACTCGGCATCAATAAATTCCTCAACCCACTTCTACTGGTTAGTATAGTGGAGGTAAGGGTCGAATCCCACAGAGATGGACGCGCTTTGGTAATTGTGGTGATAATCTGGAGGGGTTTGGTTAGCTACCACGTTTGGGTTGAGATTCTATCTAGACAGGAATTAAAGGTGGTACTCTACTGACTGGGTGGCGTGAAAGTGATTGACATGTAGCTGTGTACGTGAGAGTGGGGACACAGTGTTCAGGGACATGTGGAAAGTAGTTAGTTACTATAAAAGGCTAAACGGAATATCAGAGAAAATGTGGTGGGTTGGTGGCTACACTGTCAGGTCTGTAGGGTACCAACAAGAAAAGTAAAGGACAAAAGCAAAAAGTAACTAAAAAGCAAAAGTGGTTCCAAACTTGAATGTGGATGTTGTCTTCTTCAACAAGTATTCACAAAATCAAACAAACTCAGATTCCATGGGTGACACTTACAGATTAACAACTTCACAATTCAGATCCACAAATTAACACTCTAAAATTCGAAGATTAATCGAGTGAAATCAAGAATTACACTTACTGGGCGACATGCAAGGTGACAGAATTCACGTAAACTCGGATTTTGCACTTAATCACTTCGGAAACTAAATCTAAACAACAAACTTAACTAACAATCTCAGATCGAGCAACTCCAAATGAAATCATGTTTTAAACACTTAGAAATTATCGCGACAACTAGATCTAAGCTACCTAGGCAGAATGAAACAAATTCAAACCGAAAGAGATGCATAAAAACAACTTCATTGCATAAAACATTTGGATCCCAACAAAACACTTCAAAAGATAACAAGTACTGAAAATGCAACAGATCCAACGAAAGGAAAACAAGTAAAGATTAACTAGGAAGGCGAATAAAGATTGTTTTGCCACTCCGGGCGATGAAACTGCTACGACTACGAAATGAACTGGCTGGAACGATGCGATTCTCCGGTTAGGGGTGGCAAATCGTGCGTGTCGGGCCGTTATCGTGTCGACACGATAACGACACGAACACGATAACAACAAACACGAACACGACCCGTTAAGAAAACCTCAAACACGAACACGACACGAAACCCTCAGACACGAACACGACACGAACACGACACGAACCCATTAACGACACGAACCAATTCGGGTCAACACGACACGATAACAACACGTACACGAGATGACACGATAACGACTCGATAACAACACGACCTGATAACGGTTAAACCTATTAAAAATGAAAATAATAAGAATTAATAATATTAAAATATTATTTGTTAACGGATAACACGAACACGACACGAACACGACACGAACACGTATTGTTAACGGATAACACGAACCCGACACGAACACGACACGAACACGACACGAAATTTTCGTGTCCTTAACGGGTCGACCCGATAAGGACACGAACCCAATAAGCTCTGACCCAAACCCATTATTTTCGTGCCGGTTCGTGTCGTGTTATCGTGTCGTGTCAAAAATTGCCAGCCCTATCTCCGGTGGACTTTGGAACTTCAGTGACCATGGTTGTGGTGAGGGACGAGAAGAATTTGGACGATGTTGAAGGAATTTATCTACCGATAGAGAAAATTCTAACTAAGTGTCGATCCCCTCTTTCTCTCTCCAAGTGGCTTCCTTTTATAGGGAGGCTTGCCCTTGCTTTTTAGGGTAGACTCTCTTCGTGAAATGACTCTTTTGCCCTTGTTTGTGGTTGATCCTTCCCAGCAATCCTTCTTCTCCATCTCTAGCCTTTTTCGCATGCATCCTGGTCAGTATTGCACCCTTCTGGCGCTCTTTTCACTTGAGTTGTCCGAACCCTTTCGTACTGACTGATACCCTTTTCCTGCACACTTTAGCAACTATTTTGCAGATATAATCAAATTAAGCACGTTATACTGACCAGTAATAAGGCCTAGAATGAGACTTATCACATACCATAAACTTGAAATAATTTATAACAAATTATAAAAATTTGGAGAGCTCTAATTCACAATACATGAAAGGGGATATTTGAAACATCATTTGATTAAGCTCCAAGAAGAAAAAATGAATGCACTTACATCACCTATAACAAAATATTCCAATTATACTAGTTACAGTATTAATTTAATGATCAATTAAATATAATATACTAATAAAAATAATATATTAGAATCAGTCGAAACTATAACATCTCATGAATTACTTTCTATATAAAAATTCTATAATGTAAATAAATAGGTTTTAAATCAATACTATACCAAATTAACTTGTGACTATTTTGTTCTGTACAACGCACTTTAATAACAACAAATTTTAAAAATAGGCATTCAATAAATAATAAAAAAAATAACTAAACAATTTAGATAATACTAAAGTAACAAAATAAAATGTGAAGAATCGAGAATGTTAACAAACATTAATAATATACAATAAAAATCAATCATGTAGAAAACTAACTTCATATTAAACCAATATCGATGGAGAGTCAAGAGAACACCTAAAATCGAATCAATTCTCTGCAAAAAGTTCAACAAAGAATATAATGAGAAAAAGATAGAAATGTGTGGATTATATGCTATCAAATACCATATATTTATAGTAGCAAAATAGAAGTCTCTTTCAAAAACTTTTACTTCTTCCATTCATTATAGCAATAAAATGAATTAACTTCCTACAATCAAACCTGTTAATATGAAGAAAAAAAAAACGTTAAAAAAACTGAATAATTAATTTCATTGATTGATGGGGTCAAGACTTTATGGGGGAAACACATTATTTCTTATACTAAGATAGAACTTAATATTTGTCTTTTCTTTTCTTATATTTCCACAGACAATCTATATGGAAGTATTAGATTTTGTTTAATCATAAGCTAGGTGCAATTTGTATGCATATTAAAAATAGTATATATGCTTTTACTATCGATATGTTTATTTTTTAAATTATGAATTTTATAGTTCCATGTCATAATCATTGTAGAGAATGAAAGGTTAATTTATCTTCTTATTTATGGGAATGAATTTGAAAATTTATAAATTTTAGATGAGGATTACTAATCTTTTAAAAAATTATTATGACATACTATTACACATATTCTGCATGTCTTTGGGTAGTGAAACCAATTAACTATTCCACCTGGCAACATTAAATGTCCATAAATATCATTATGAATTGTAAAATAATATTATAAAATAGAAGCAAATGGATGAACTTTTTTTTCTAATTAACCTTCATTCTCTACATTGATTATATCATTTTATAAATATTGAAATTCATCCCATAATTTATAAATATTTCAAAATATGGCCAAAATTCACATTTTATATAGTTTTAGATATTTGCATGCTTGAATTCCACATAAATAAATAAAAAAATATGATATTTTCCATCTAAAATAATTATTTCAAGTTTGGTAGTACTATAATTTACTAGTAAAGTTTGTATGCATGCAAAGTGCTGATAAGTTGTAAATTTATCAATGAAATATGAAGGACGAAAAAATCTCTCCATTTAAATCCTTCTTTCTTTTCTATCATTTTCTAGAAGAAAAGAATTTTATAATTTCTCTATGAAAGATGATGAAGATATGTTCATGCAGCTTGAGCATTTTAGAGAGGTAAAGATGAAAGTTGAAGAATAAGGTGGCATGGTTTGTCATGCATACTGCGTCAGCGTCTAGTCAGCTGCTGAGTAGATGCCTCGTCAGCTTCTAGATAGGTTAGTTAGATATGTACTTGCTTTCTTAGCTCATTAGCTTTTGTATAAATAGCGAGAATTTCATATTTGTATAGTTTGAAGAATCAATCTATGAAATGTTGATTTCATTTCTTTCTCTTTTCATATTTTTGGATCATATGAATTCGATGTTGATGCCAGTTGTGATTTGAATCCTTCCGCTTATCAATCACTCTTTACTTCTTCGTCATGCCGTGTGGTGGCAATGCGAATGTTGTTCCTCCGATGGAGGATAGTTCGAGTCCGTATTATCGTCCTCCTAACGATAATCCGAGCCTTCAACTTGTTCCTCATGTGCTCACCGGCTTCAATTACATTAATTGGAGTAGATTAGTGAACACTGCGCTTTTGGCAAAGAATAAGATCGCCTTTGTCAATGGCATCCTTCTTCGGGCGCGCGATGATAATTTGTTGTTCCCGGCGTGGCTGCGATGCAATAGTATGTGACAAACTCATAGTTTAGGATTGTTTTGTGGGTGATTAGGTAGTGCTTTTGATGAGCTAAGGTGTTTAATATAGGTTTTTCACAACATATACACTAATTAAGTGAGTTAATGAGTTTGTCGTAGTTTTGTGATGAAAACAGGTTGAAACGGGCCAAAAATAGACTGAACGAGCCGAGGTGGATTTTGAGGAAAATTCCAGTAGGTTCGCCCGGCCGGGTGTTTTTCATTTGCCAAAACACCCGGTCGGGTGTTTCGAGCAACTTACGGGATCCAGACAGAAAACCCGGTCGGGTGTTTTCAGCTGTTACTCATTTGCCCCTGAGTCTCGTTTGATAATGTCCTCAAGTGGAGCTCGAAACAAGGTTTTATTATTCAGAAACTAGCCAGTTGGAATTTAATTATTCCATGAATAATAAATAAGTGTTTCTTGCTGAGTCCACTCTTGGAATAAATAAGATGTTAATTAATTAATTGTTGGGGTTGACAGCGGAAGCGTGCATCAAATAAATCAGATAATGAAAGTGATCTATTTAGCAGATTATTTAGACATAATCTATTCGCGCAATTATCACATGTATCATGCTCATAACTCAAATAAGACCATGCTTTAAGTGTAATTGAAACATAAAACATGCTCTTCTACGGATTAGCCATTTTACCTTGATGATTTTCCAAAGAATCGAAGATAGCTCCTTCTCCACGTGAAGATCTTGAGTACTAGACCGCGGATCTTCTGACTGGTTCCGGGACTGTATGCTGATATCAGGATGGGCTGATCTCACCAGAATACTGGGACTTAAATAAAGAAGACAGAAAACCTATCTCACAGAGGAGAAAAATCGTCCCCTATGAGGAATAGGAGAGGGACGAAAATTTTGATGAAAAATAAAGTGTATTTTATGTCTCCTTTATTCTCCTATTTATATTAAGTCAAGTATTGGACCCAGAAAGGGATCTATGGAAGGTTTTGGATATGACCTCCCCAAGTTGGCTTTTTACTAATTAAATTGAACCCACAATTTAATATAAGCTTATATTGGAAAATTACGAGCAGCCTCTACAGAAGTATTATTGTACTGACCATCCAAATCCAAAATTATAAGTAATCCGGGTTTCCATTATTTGTCAATCATTTCCCGCGCTTAAGATAGAAATATCCATTAATTAATTAGTGTCTGCTATAGACTTAATTAATTAACATCTTATTAATTCCAAAAGTGGACTCGGTAAGAAACGCTTATTTATTATTCATAGAGTAATCAAACTCCAACTAGCTAGGTTCCGAATAATAAAACCTTATTTCGAGCTCCTCTTGAGGACGTTATCAAACGAGACTCACCTCGCGCACGATTCAACATAATAGCAATTCTAGCACCGCTAGATATTAATCACCACTACTGAATATACCAGGATTATTGGGTTGCGAAAAACCCGCACCATTTGGTAAGTCAAAGTAGTGCATAATCAATACCGTATGCTCAATGCTAACGTACATTGATTAAGAAATAAATAATTATCAAGACCTCGTCTTTCAGTAGATAGCATAAAAACTTGCATCTGTGTTAGATCCAATTAAGTGTTCTACCACACCAACGTCATCTTATTTCAGTAAGGCTTAGAAATATGCGAACTGACATTGCAACCTTTCACGATAGGTAGTCTAGGCCTATCTGGGTTGTGAAATTCTTATTTTTCTTTATTCAGAACTGGCCGTGTTACCTTAAAGTGGACGACGCCCACTACTGGTCTACTAAAACAAAGACTTAGACTTTGTTAAGTTAGTTATATATTTAAACATGCAATAAACATCCATTAAATGTAAAACATAACAACATTATGACAAAAATAATTTGTTTTATTCATTGAAAAATAAAATAAGAGTTTTTACAGTATTCAATCACTTGAAAGGTGATTTCTAGTATACAAACTCTAACATTAAGTCCATTGCAGACACTAATAAAATGGAAACCCGGATTACTTGTAGTTTCAGATTTGGATGGGCAGTGCAATATTATTACTATAGTGGCTGATAATAATATTCCAATATAAGCTTGTATTAAATTGTAGGTTCAATTTAATTAGTAAAGCTAATTGGGGGAGGCCACATCCAAACCTCCATAGATCCCTGATTGTGCCCAATATATAACTATTATAAATAGGAGAATAAATGAGACAGAAAATAGAAAATGATTTTTTAGAAAATTTCGACCACTCCTAATAAGAGAAGGGGACGGAAATTTCAGCTCTCCTTCTCCGTGAGGAATTTCTATCTTCTTTATTCGAGTCCTAGTATTTTGATAAATCAGCCCACACTGATTTCAAAATACATTTCGGGAACCAGTTAGAAGCTCTGTGGCCTAGTATTGAAGATCATCGTGGAGAAGGCGCAAGCAATCGATGATTCTTTGGAGAATCAAATCAGTAACTCTAAACCGTAGAATTCATGTTTTAGGATTTATTTTCTTTAAGCATGAACTATTTGCGTTCTAGCATGAAATTCTGTGTTAATATGTGAATTGATTGATCCCATAATCCGTCAAATAGATCCTACGTCTGATGTATTTATTTTGTACAAGTCTTCCACTATGCAAAGGGATTCAAACCCTAGCAGGTTTCTTGGCTTCACAACTCTATATCTCCTCGGATCTGCTCCAGCATAATGTATCTTGAAGATGCTCATGAGATCTGGTCGGATCTGTGTATCCCTTTCTCTCAGCTCGATTTTGCACGAGATTATCAATTTAGGCACCGCATCATGTCTCTCACTCAAGGATAAGAAGATGTTAGCATCTACTTCATAAATCTCCGGATTGTATGGGATGAATTAAAGCATTCTCAACCTATTGCTTGGTGCATTGGTGAAAATTGCAGATGCAATAGTGCCTCGAAGTGGCATAAGTATCAAGAGCAAGAGTGCATGATGCAGTTTTTGATCAGACTAAATCCTATTTTCTCTCAGATCCGACTGAATATTCTCTCTATGACAACCTATTGCTTGGTGCATTGGTGAAAATTGCAGATGCAATAGTGCCTTGAAGTGGCATAAGTATCAAGAGCAAGAGTGCATGATGCAGTTTTTTATTGGACTAAATCCTATTTTCTCTCAGATCCGACTGAACATTCTCTCTATGATTCCAATTTCTCCTCTATCTAAAGTTTTCTCACTTGTTTTGCAGGAGGAAAGGCAGCGCACTATTGATGGCTACTCACCTGCCATATCTCCTTCTATGAGTGAGCAGCCATATTCGACAAATGCTGCAAGATCTCAGTCTTACAATAGGTGAAGACTTTGCTCACATTGTGGTAAAACTAACCACATAGTTAATAAATGTTTTATTTTCCATGGTTTTCCTCCCGGTTTTGGAAAGGGGAAGTATATATTCGGTGCTAAGGAATCTAAGTCAGTTAACTTTGTGGAGGATAGCATTGATGATTCATGTGACAAATTTGCTTTTACTCCACCGGCTACTATGCCATCTACACAACAATGCCAGCAGCTCAAAAAAATCTGCTCCAGTCTGAACTTGTTGTTGCTGCCACTTTTGCTCCATCTCCTTCACCAAATCCTTCCACTTTTGTCGTACCAAACATTCCATCATCATCTCACTGTACTCTTTTTACATGTACTACTTTGTTTACCACATCTATTAACTCCATTACCAAATCCTATCTTGTTTGTCTCTAAGACACAGGGTCTCACATCATGTGTGTTGTGATTTATCCATTTTTAAATCATTTTCACCTATTGAAAATGCCTCTGTGACCTAATGGTACAATAGCTCCTGTCACACATATCGGAACTGTGCATTTGACACCTTCCATCACTCTTTATTGTGTCCTATATGTGTCTACTTTTTCTTTCAATCTCATTTCTATGAACTCCTTCACTTCTTCTCTGCCATGTACTGTCATTTTCACTCATAATTTCATTGAAATCCAGAGAACTTCTCATGAAACTGTGATTGGGAGGGTAACAGATTGGGCAATTTGTATACCCTTGATGTTTCTGATTCCAAGAAAATTGAAGGTTCTGTTATCCCTTCAACTCTTGTATCTTCTGTTGATATTCCTTGTGCTAATTTCGTTGTTAGTATAGATGTTTGGCATAAGAGGTTGGGGCATTTATCTTTTGGAAAACTCAAATCCATGTCTGATGTTCTTAATTTCCCTAATAAAACTCCTTCATTGTGTGATATCTGCCCTCTTGCTAAGCAAATGCACTTATCTTTTTCAAAGTTGGATTCTATTGCCATCAGTTGCTTTGATCTTATACACCGTGATATCAGGGGTCCTTTTAGCCCTTTTACTAGTCATGAGTTCAAATATTTACTCACCATAGTTGATGATTGCTCTAGATTAGTCTGGACTTTCTTGATGCATAGCAAATCTGACGTTGGAGCTACTTCCACAGTTTTCAATGTAGTTCACACCCAATTCTCCAAAAAGATAAAAGCTATTCGTTGTGATAATGCTCCTGAGCTGAATATTCCCTCCCTATAGTCCTCTTTTGGAACTGTCATTCAACATTCAGGTGTTGAAACTCCTCAACAAAATGCCCGGGTAGAAAGAAAATATCAACGCCTCCTGAATGTTGCTCGTAGCCTACTATTTCAGTCTTTTCTCCCTATTCATTTTTGGGGAGATTGCATTCTCACAACCTCATATCTGATATATAGAATACCCTCATCCGTCTTACTAGATAATATGACACCATTTCAAGTTCTCTTCCAAAAACACCATCTTATTCCTATTTGAAAGTCATTGATTGTCTCTGTTATGCCTCCACTTCACAAAGGGGTAGGGAAAATTTTCACCTAGAGCTGTTAAGGGTGCTCTGTTTGGATATCCCTTTGATTACAAGGGGTGCAAACTCATTGACTTAGATTCTATGCAAGAAATAGTCACAAGAAATGTCACTTTCCATGAGGATGTTTTTCCATTCTCTCACTTTTCTCCTTCAGCCTTTCCCGTTTATCTACAAATTTCTGCAGATACAGAAACTCCCTCACATATATCTCCTGACCTAGACACAAATCTCATCACTTCCCTCCTAAATAATCCCAATAGTTCCAGAAGTGGCAGGATCATAAAACAACCTGCCCATCTCACTGACTCCATATGCAACTCAGTCACTTCCTCATCTCCCTATCCTATCTCTTCCTATTTCAGTCTATCCAAACTCTCTCCTGAGTACTTAAAATACATAGTGCCCATGTCAGCCGTATATGAACCTGCCACATACAACCCAGCCTCCCAATACAAAGAGTGGCAGCAAGCAATGCAAGATGAGCTAGCAGCTTTTTCAAGAACTGACACTCGGTTTGTTACTGTCTTGCCTCCTGGTAAAATCCATATTGATTGCAAATGGGTTTATAAGGTCAAGTACAATCCAGATGCTGCAGTGGAGCGATATAAAGCTAGATTAGTAGCTAAGGGGTTCACTCAACTTGAGGGTGTGGACTTGTTGAATACTTTTTCTCCTCTAGCTAAACTCACAACAATGAAAATGTTTCTTGCTTTGGCTGCTATCAAGGGATGGTCTTTGTCTCACCTTGACATAAATAATGCCTTCCTCTATGGTGACTTGGAGGAGGATATTTATTTGACTCTGCCTCTAGGATATGATGTATATTGGCAGTCTTTTGAAGGAGCAAACTCAGAGTCAACAATTGTGGGTAAATTAAAGAAATCTCTATATGGTCTAAAACAAGCATCAAGACAATGGTACTTGAAATTCCCTGAAGCGTTGAAGGGTTTTGGGCTGCAGCAGTCTTCTGATCATTCTTTTTTCATCAAGAATGATGATAATGGTTTCTTTGGGATAGTAGTATATGTTGATGACATCCTAATTGCTAATACTCATCCAGAAATGACTGAAGATTTCAAGTTTTCTTGTCACAGCACTTTAAATTCAAAGATTTGGGAGTTCCTAAATATTTTCTTGGACTTGAGATTGCAAGGAACAAGAAAGGAATACTGATTTCTAAAAGAAAATATACAGTGGATTTATTGAGAGACACAGGAATGCTTGGCTGCAAACCATCTGCAGTGCCCATGGATCCTCTTAGAAAACTAAAGCTGGATTCAGGCACAACTTTGAAAGATGCATCAAAATATAGGAGACTCAGTGGAAGATTGTTGTATCTATGCATCACTAGACCAGATGTGACTTTTGCAGTGCATAAACTGAGCCAATATGTATCCAATCTGAGTGATGCTCATTGGGAAGCTGCTGAAAAGATCCTCAGATATTTGAAAAGTTCACTGGGACATGGTCTATTTTACTCAAGCAGTAGCAAGATAAACTTGAGTATCTTTTCTCTGATATAGATTGGGCTGCATGCCCAGATACAAGGAAATCAATAACTGCTTATTGTCTTTTCCTTAGAACCTCGATGATATCATGGAAAGCAAAGAAGCAAAACACTATATCTCGGTCATCAAGCTGAGTATAGAGCCATGGCTCAAGCGACCTGCGAAGTAGTGTGGGTTGTAGCTCTTCTCAATGACTTTGGAGTGAAAGTAGAGAAAGTTGTTCCCTTATACTGTGATAATCAGTCAGCAATTCATATATGCTCAAACCATGTCTTCTATGAGAACGAAGCACATTGAGATCGATTGTCATACAATAAGTGAGAAGTTTTTAGAAGGTGTGATAAAACCGTTACACATCAGAATTAATCTCCAGCTAGCAGATATCTTCACCAAACCATTGGGAACGTTGGCATTCCGCTCTATATTAAGCAAGATGAATTTTGAAAGCTTGTATAATCCATCTTGAAGGGGCATGTGAAAGATGATGAAGATATGTTCATGCAGCTTGAGAATTTGAGAGAAGTAAAGATGGAAGTTGAAGAATAAGGTGGCATGGTTTGTCATGCATGCTGCGTCAGCATCTAGTCAGCTGCTGAGTAGATGCCTCGTCAGCTTCTAGATAGGAATGAAGTGTTAGTTAGAAAGTTAGTTAGATATGTTACTTGCTTTATTAGCCCGTTAGCTTTTGTATAAATAGCGAGAATTTCATGTTTGTGTAGTTTGAAGAATCAATCTATGAAAAGTTGATTTCATTTCTTTCTCTTTTTATATTTTTGGATCATATGAATCCGATTTGATATTTTCTGCATTCTCATTTGTGAAACATGAAGGGCGAGAAAACTCTCTCCATTTAAATCCTTCTTTCTTTTCAATCATTTTCTAGAAAAAAGAAATTTATCATTTCTAATTTTTAAATTCACTCAAATAAGAGATAAAAATATTATCATGGGGTGTTGGTATGGAAATTTTAGTTGAAATGATGGATACGAAATAGTGAAAGATGTTTTCAAAATACAGGATAAATTAGAAATTTTTTGAAAAGCAAACAAAATAACTCAATAGTGTAAATGGAGCATGGGGGAATTGAATTTTTTAGTTGCTTAATATGTTGAAGATTCCGAAATAATAGAGAAAAAAATAGCAAGACTTAATAGAAAATTCGAAATCCCGATTTCGTTCCTCTAAAAAACAACGCTAATCGATTGAAGGTGATTTCATATTAGTAAATAAGGCATGTGGCAAACAACAAATCCATCAACACTTTCCATGCATAAAGTAAGGAATAGTCTCATTATTCTATGACTGTGTGTGTGTGTTTTTACTAGCTTTGGGAGAGAATAAAAGAGAGAGTAAATCAATGTAGATGATGTCGAGAATTCATGTGGCAGTAGTGATTCATAGCATCCATGTCGTTCCCGGTTTCCGATTCCACATCTGCACCGTTATTCGGCCATGGATTCCTAGTAAGCTCCAGCAACGACTCCTTCACATCGTCAGCTTCCACAGTCTCCTCATTCTTCCTCTAAGATAGACACGGTAAAACATGATAAGAACAGGCATTTTAGATCATTTTAGACCAGATAACTCAAAGATAGAAGAGTTAGCGGTAGAAATTGTTGAATTTATTTAGTATATTTTACCTCAACTTTAAAGATGGTGGAAGCCAAGCAAGTGTGCCTCGTTGTGTTGACATTGTCTACTTCGAGTCCCATTGCATACAAGGCCTCTATCAATCTCACAAAACCACCACATTTATGTTCACAAAAAACCTTGACAAAGAACTCCTTCCCATCTACTTGGTACACCTCCACTTGAGGCTGCACAAATTCATCATCAATCACCAAACAATATGTAGTAATTCATAAAAACCTACTAGTAATGATATCTGAGTATTATACCTCCATCTGCTGATCACTCTTGTTTGTATGATAGCCAGTGGAGAGGCTCTCCTGCTCACGCTTAGGGCCGCGTTTCTGAATCTGTGGAAACGAGCCTTCCTCCGCTGTCTTCTTTGCACTCTCATCATGATCATCGTCTGACTGCTGCTCCAGCTCCAGCTTCAGCTTCAAGTCGTCCGCCTGCTTCTGCAGCTCCTTCACATACTCAATCGCATCCCCTAGGATCGAGGCTCTGTCCAACTGCATCACAAGTATATCTATATTATTAGATGACACAGTGACATTAATTTAACCGTTAGATCACAAGATCCAATGGACTGACAAGTGTTTGTGTTTTGCATATATTTAGGGTATGAATCTGAATACATCCTTATATAATATATATAACTTATTACACGCGTCCCCGGCCTGGTAGTGATTAGTTAGGCCTTACTTACCTTGGAGATGTTAGGCACCAGTGCACGTAGGGCGTAAAGCCTGTCATTTAGCTTCTTCCTCCTCTTCCTCTCGGCCTCCAGATTCTTCGACTGGGGCCCCTTCCCACTCCTCCTCCTGTACTTGGGATCATCCTCGTCCGAATCATCAGATCTGTTGTCCTCCTCCACCCACTTGGTCCCCCTGCTCGCCTCCTGGAATGCGTTCTCCATCGATGGGGTGAAGATGCAATGGTCCCCTTCGAGGAACATGCTGTCAGAGAGCTGGATCCTGTCAACAGAGATGTCATTAGGCAAGTCAGGTGATGACATCTGCTGCTGGAAGAGGGCTGAGGAGAAGGAATTCGTTGTCCCCGAGTTGCTCATTGTCTGCTGCTCCAACGCGATGCTGCACTGCACCCGGATCAGATCCATCACCCCTTTGTCTTCAGCCACCTACACATCACCATATGTTACTCTCTAATCTCTAATCATAACTATCATGTTTTCAAGTTCAACAGTATTGCTAACCTCTTCAGCCACGAACAGCTCCACTAGTCCCACAGACAACGGGATCAAAACTCGAGTTCCAATTGCTTCCTACAGTTAGAAAAACGGATCATAACATTAAAGAAAAAAAGTGAAATCTTCAAAATGAACCTACTTGTGATGAGAGGCTTGAATCTGTGCTGTGTGAGTAATTGAGCCAACTAGGTTGGTTTGAACACAAGGTTTGTGCATGCACTCTACAAATATATTACAACATCAATTAATATCCAGGACTGAATCTATTTGTTGGAAAATGAAAGAAAAATAAAATACTATAACAATATCAGATAGAATTGAAAAAATTAGCCAAATTTAACTGACCCTGTCTCGACGGAAACTGAAAAAAAGAATGAGGCTTTAAATTTGGCCAGTTGGATAGAAGGCTGGTCCAACCGATCAGAAAAAAGTCCAACTAGTTAGATACTTACCCAGAATCGAGGACCATGGATGAAGGAATGAGGTCTAGTAAATCACAGGACTTGACCCTTGGATGAGGATACATCACATCTCTACAAGGAGGGCTAGAAGAAACATCGAAACCAAGCTCGTGCGCGTTGTTATCCCGTCCAGCGCAACAGCAATCCTTCAACTCAATCGACCTTCAAAACTCAAACAGTACAATAATCAAGACCTACATGGCTAGGACTTAGGTTAATTAATTAATTTTGTAACCTGTTATCATCGCTAAGCTTCCATAACACGATGTAATCCCAGCCCTTGCTCCCCACAAGGGGCCTAAGCCTCTCTATAAAGCTTTGCACTAGCATTTTTCTTCCTCTTCACTACAAACCAATATGTATATGAAGTAACTAATATGCCTAATTATTAGTGGTAATATTTTGGTAGGTCAGCAACGAAGCTTGCATGAGGGTTAGCTTCTAAAACCGGTAGAGAATTTGTTGGATTTAAATATGATTAGTGGCAGTGTTCATATTTTTAACCGTTGCTATATATTAAAACAAATCTTGGATTGTTTCGGATTCATTATTTTAATATTATATGTAACAATACATAAATATAGAAATTTTTATAATATAATGAGTCACCATAAAATTAATTATTAATAATCCACTACAAACAAATTTTTGTATTTAGATGCTAAGAGTAATTATGTGCGCTAGCAAATGAAATTGGAAAAAACAAAATGCATCAAATTTGAATTGTTACTCAAGACAATGGGATATAAAATATCAAGTCATGATGTATCGAATCAACTTTTTTTCTTCTGTTGCAAGAGGAATCTTTAAACAGTTACATCATTTTCTCTAAGAAAAGAATTTATTTTAATGTTGTAGGATAATGACAGTGACTGGGTCAGGCCGAATTATTTTAATGCTGATGGAAGTGTGTGTTATCCATTTTTCCTATAAACACGGCAGTACCTTTTGCATGAACCAAATTCATAACTAAATCCACAATCATACACACTTCTTCTTCCTTCCTCTCTCGATTTTTTTTATCTTTTGCAAAAATATCCATTCGGTACACTGAGTCGGAATTAGAATTCTATTCCAAATCCTTTGTTTGATAAAAATGATAGGAAATTGAATTTATAGAAATTATTCACACACTTGTGTAGTATGTGTCGTGTGTGTGTCGTGTGTGTAACTATGTGTGTGTGACTGTGTGTGTCTAAGTGTGTGCATGTGTGTCTGTGTAACTGTGTGTATGTACGTGTGTGACTGTATGTGAGTATGTGAATTTGTGTGTGGTATAACTGTGTGTATGTATGTGTAACTGTGTGTGAGTACGTGTTATAACTTTGTGTGAGTAGGTGAGTGAGTGTGTGTGTATGTTTGTGTCTGTGTGTGTAACTTTGTATATATATGTGTATGTGTAAATGTGTGTGCACGTTTGTTTGTGTGTGTAAAGTATATCCAAGTAACTATTCGGAATTTCAATTTCTACTTTTGATATGGAATTCAAATAGTGGAATTGATAGGAATTGGAATTGTAATTCAATTCTAAATCTAGATATTTTGCGGCACAGAATCTTCTTCTTATTCTTCTTCTTTGGTCGCTGATCCTTGAGACTCCAATCCTCCGTTACTCAGAGCACCTCAGAACATGAATAACGCAAGGGGCCGGGCCGCATCTCGCGAGTCCCGCCCCGTCCCAAGCGTTGGAGGAGGTGGAGTCACGGCCCAGGCCGATTCCGGGGCCGCATTTGCGGCTCGGTGACGGTCCCGCGTCCCGGCCTGGGCCGGCGTTGGAGCTTCCGGGGCGAGGGGGTTCGGGCCGCAATTTCTGAATTTTTACATTTTGGAAGAGGAAGAAGAGGAAGAAGGAGGAGGAAGAGAGGGAGAGGGGCGACGTGGGCAGATTTGCATTTTTTATTTTTTATTTGCATTTTTTTAATATTTTAATTTTTTATATTTTTTAGGTTATGATTTATTGTATTTGTATTAAAAATGAAATTCTCACGTTATAAATGAAATTTTTCGTGTTATAAATTTCCAGGGTTTTTTATTTTACGTGTAAAATAGGTTGAAGTTGTGAATAGTGTCATTTATTAGTTGCGGCCAGGGTTGTGGCCTGCAGGGTTAGAGCAGTTGGGGCCTGGGCCGCAACTGTAGAGGAATGATGTCGTGGAGGGGACTTGGGGCCGGAAATGGGGACGGGGTTATTCATGCCCTCATGCTTCCATGTCCCATTCTTCATCATAAGACAATGCTCCACTAGTTATCGAAACATGACCTTCTAGTGGCTTATCCTCTGACCGACAATCCCTAGCTATGCGGCCTTTCTTCCCACAGTTAGAGCATCCACAATAGCGCCTAGCGCACCGCCTAGCCGAGCGTCGGCGCTAGGCGGTGCGCTAGGCGAACTATTGCAGCCGCCTAGCCGATTTCGCGGAAAAAAATCGCCTAGCGCTCGGCGGTTCCGCGGCGCTAGGCGTTATTGCAGCGTCCGGATCGCCTAGCGCACCGCCTAGCGCGAATTTTTAATTTTTTTTTTGTTTCCGAAACACTATATATACGCGACTTGCCCGTCATTTTCATTCGCACCACTTGTATTAACGAGTACTCTCTCTATCTTAATTTCTGTGCAAGATCAACACCTA